>NC_134899.1:6036148-6328648 GCF_041734735.1 Babylonia areolata
TCAGGTCCTTACATTGTGCCTATGAGTACACACACACCCTGCGTGGGGATGTCAGGTCCTTACATTTTGCCTGTGTGTACACACGTACCCACATCCTGTGGGGATTCAGGTCCTTACATTGTGCCTATGAGTACACACGCACCCACCCCTGTGGGGATTCAGGTCCTTACATTGTGCCTATGAATACACACACACACCCCCCCTGTGGGGATTCAGGTCCATACATTGTGCCTATGAGTACACACACACCCACCCACTATGGGGATTCAGGTCCTTACATTGTGCCTATGAGTACACACACACCCTGCGTGAGGATGTCAGGTCCTTACATTGTGCCTGCGAGTACACATGCACCCACCCCCTGTGGGGATTCAGGTCCTTACATTGAGCCTATGAGTATACACACACACCCTGCGTGGGGATGTCAGGTCCTTACATGATGCTTGTGAGTACACACGCACCCACCCCCTGTGGGGATTCAGGTCCTTACATTGTGCCTATGAGTACACACGCCCTGCGTGGGGATGTCAGGTCCTTACACGATGCTTGTGAGTACATACACACCCACCCCCTGTGGGGATTCAGGTCCTTACATTGTGCTTGTGAGTACACACACACCCATCCCCTGTGGGGATTCAGGTCCTTACATTGTGCCTATGAGTACACACACACTCATCCCCTGTGGGGATTCAGGTCCTTACATTGTGCCTATGAGTACACACACACTCACCCCCTGTGGGGATTCAGGTCCTTACATTTAGCCTATGAGTACACACACACACCCTGTTTGGGGATGTCAGGTCCTTACATTGTGCCTGTGAGTACACACACACCCAACCCCTGTGGGGATTCAGGTCCTTACATTGTGCTTATGAGTACACATGCACCCAGCCCCTGTGGGGATTCAGGTCCTTACATGGTGCTTTTGAGTACACACACACCCAGCCCCTGTGGGGATTCAGGTCCTTACATTGTGCTTATGAATACACATGCACCCTGCGTTGGGATGTCAGGTCCTTCCATTGTGCCTGTGAGTATACACACACCCAGCCTCATTTTTGACTCCCTGGCGAGCTGTAATCATTGCAGTACTGACACGGTTCAAGTTGTTTTTAGTTCCTTGGCTGTTTGATGTGATGAAACAGGCTGCTGTTTTGGAGGAACAGATTGGAGTTTGGAAATGTTGTGAGTGGTGTGCTGTGACAGTGAGTGACACCTGTCAGATCTGTTATGACATGTGTTGGCATGTGTGAGGTTACAGGAACAGTTATAAATACAGACTTCTTGCATGTGATGCTATCAAAAAATAATTCTCTGTCTGTCTGTTTGTCTATGTCTGTCTGTCTGTCTGTCTTTCTTTCTTTCTCTGTGGCTCTCTCTCTGTCTCTCTTTCTTTGCACAGTGCACATACACATGCACTCTGTGTGTGTGTGTGTGTGTGTGTGTGTGTGTGTGTGTGTGTGTGTGTGTGTACTGTGTATGTCACTGTGTGTGAAGTTTGTGTAGAAGATAGAGTGGAATAATCAGATTCACTTTCTTCATGGTTTTGAATGTTGTTTTATAATCATTATTCATTATTGTAATCTGGAAACTGCCATATCCCTCCCTCCCCCCCTCCCCTCCCTCCCCTCCCCTCCTACTCCCCTCCCCTCCTACCCCCTTCCCACCCCTCCACCTCTGATCCTGGCATATTGTTTGTGATGTTTTCATTTTGAAGTCAACGTCATTTGGTATTTTGTGTATCACTGCGTGCAACAACGGAGACCGTGACCATGGCAGAATGCATTAGCTGTTGAACTTGTGGTTCAGTGTTCACCAGTGATCAGGGTTCAAGGCTCCATTTCGGCATGGTGCTGTGTCCTCGGGAAAGGCACTTTTCTCCAGTTTTCCTCACTCCACCCAGGTGTCAGTGGGTATGTGACTTCTGTTGAGGAAGGTTAAAACACTCGGGACGACAAGTTTTCTCCCTTGCTTTTCCCCACAGACGGCCCATTTGTAAGGGTTTGGAAAAAAAATTACAAAAAATACAAAATACAGAGTAAGAAAATGAAACTTTCAGAACTGTTTATTACGTGTTGAGCTATTACATATAAAAAAAAAATCAAATTTCTCATCTTATTTTTACAGTTTTGTCATATGTAGAAAATACGGCTGATTTTTCACCCCGAATCACCATACCCATGCTCATTTTCTGCATTAAATTCGCTTTCTTCTTCGTCACCATCCACCTCTTCAATGTCCGACCCTTCAGTTTGTAGCATTTCAAGTACTTCGGCAACCCCAAAACGTTGCCATCGCTGCCTTGTTCGTTTCACAACATTGAGAAGAGCCCGCTTTGCTAACAGGCTGGCACGCGTGCAGACGACCGGTCAGTGACTTTGTCAGCATGTGTGCGAGACGGGCCACACATGGCAGGCTGACCAATCATACTGTTCGATTGTGGTGTGACCCAGAATAGAGCACTCTGCTTGGCTAATCACAAAATCACGTGTACAGCGCGTGATGGATTTTTATTTCTTGAAAATGCTATTCGTTCTGTCGTCTGAAACCGAATACATTTTATGCAGGAATGCTCATGCATTCCTTTCGTCCGGAGAGAGTTAAAAGAGTGGAAGGAGAGGACTGGACCCTGCCTTGCTGTACCAAACCCAGGGCACAGTGGATATAAGTTCACTGCTGTGGTGGCCATAAAATGCTATGGGACATTTAGTTTTAACCTTAATTCTTACTTTGCAGCTTTACATATTCACCTCTTTTTAATTCAGCTCAACCTGCAACAACAGCTCTAGCAAGCAAAATACACACAAGCAGGACTTCACTTTAAATACTGAACTGGAGAGAGATACACACACTAGAGAGAGTGGGGGGGGGGTAATCTGATGGGTTGGGATATAGGTGGGGGTTGGGGGATGGGGGCCTAAAAAGAACTGGTCTGTGAGAGAGACTGGGGTGGGAGTGGGTGAGGGGGGTGGAGTAAGGATAGGAGGGTGAGGAAAAGAGAGCAACAACACTGAAAAAAGGGTGGGGTGTTATTTTTCTTCTACGTCTCTTATATGTCAGGCTTTGACTATTGAAGGTTATTTGTGTGTCAGTGTGACATAAGACTTAAAGAAAGAAAAAAAAAAGGGTGAAGTGGTGTACATTGATACGGCCTTGTTTTGTTGTTGTTGTTGTTTTTGTTTGTTTGTTTTTCATTCTTCGCACTTTCTGCCTGCTTCGTATACTGCAGTTCAGTTGTCTGTGTGCCGATGTGATTTAATGACACTCACACACAGTGTAAAAAAACACACCCAAAAAACAAAACAAAAAAAACAACAACTCTTTTTAATTTCTAATCTTTCAGGATGTGCGGAAAATTCGTAACCAGCGCTATGTGAATGTGCCCATGTGTCAGAGGACATGCAATGCATGGTGGGAAGCCTGCAAATCTGACCTGACCTGCATTGATAATTGGACGCAGAATTTCAACTGGTCCACCGGTAAATATTACATACTGTGTTTCTCTTATCTTACATCAAGGAGAAGAAGAAATCTGTGAATTATTCAAATGATGGTCTCTGTATGTAAATTCTGGGACTCACTTGTTGACGTTCGTTTGTGGATGTCATGATATATGTGATTCATATACAAAGTCCACAGTAGATTAAGTATGGCTGTGACACATTTTATCACAATGATAATGCAGATTGATGCCCATACCTCCCAGGAAGGGAGTTTGTGGTATTTACAGTAAAAGGCTATTCACAAATACACATTCATCAAGAACAACACATAATTTCAACACTTTGTCTTTATTCCTTTCACAAATAAACGAAATGGATTCCATCCAGATTTTCTTTCTTTTCTCCCAACTATGCTGTTATTTTATTGCCGGTACACATATTCTAACACATACACATTGACACAAGAGTGTGTGCACACTATCACAAAGATATGATGTTCTTTTCTCATATTAGTCACCAGGATGAATTGGTAATGATTATATCTGCATTCACATGGTGCGTTTCTTGGAATCTTTGGAGATGCCGGAAGTTTTTTTCTTTGAACATAATGTTCTCTGATACTTAAAAGTATTTATATTGACAACATTTACTGGGAACACAACCTTCACTGAATGTCTGATCATCAACATTTTACAGTGTTTTTATTAACTTAATACAAACAAAAAAAACAAGAAGAAAAAATTATGAACCCGCTTGGGAGAGGAGAAGTTGAGTACTTCGACTTGTAGTCTTCAAAGCAACTGAAGATGGCAGCAGTCACAAGTGCAGTTTTCTGGCTGTTGAATAAAATTCTCTTGTCTTTTATTAACTTAGTTTTCAAAGTGCACATTGTTCACTGAAACCTTTCATCAGCGTTTACAATGCTGATATTGACTAAGTTTACTGTCTCACAAAAGTTTCAAGAACATCTACTCACTGACAGTGTACAAAATCAATTCTTCAGTATCATGCTGCTTTGTTTGATGATCTGTTCACAGGCATTTTATTTGTTCACGCTGACCAGGTGTGCTGTGTACATTACAGTCATTGAACATCAGTTCACAAATATTTGACACTGTTTATGCTGACTTCATATTCACAAACACACATTCTGTCTGCACAGGTATCAACAAGTGTCCCACAGGAACCAAATGCAGCACCTTCGAAACTATCTTCGAAGACGCCAAAGGCTTCTGTGAGGGCGTTTGGGACCATGGGTTCAAGGTGGTGCCAGACACTGAAGGCTGTTTCCGCCTGTGGTTCTCTGATGGTGAGAACCCCAACGAGGCAGTGGCTCGCCGAGATGCAGCGAGACTGCTGGGATTGTCTGGCTCGGCTGGCGTCACGACGTCTGCTCATCGTGTTGTTTTCTTTGCTTTTTGCTTTTTTCTTTGCTTTTTTCTTTGATAGTGTAACTTTCTTGTTTCTTGAATTCATCCCCATGACTTATCGGAATTCCTGCTACGCTGTGAGGAAACGTTGAGGAAGATGGTTTATTGGCTTATGTGTGTAAACGAATTGAGTCTGTGTAATGACTGTTTCAGTTGTGTGTGTGTGTGTGTGTGTGTGTGTGTGTGTGTGTCTGTCTGTCTGTGTCTTTGTGTGTGTGTGTGGTAAAATTTCACAAATTGATTTTCTCTGGGAATGTTTTTTTTCTGTCAACACTAGATTTGGCTTCTAAAATTAACAGAAAAAGAAGTTCTGGCCATACATTCCAATTATTGGGATGTAAGCCATCTGAATTAAACTTGATTTCCAGATTATGAACATTTTATTTCATTCAGCTCCGGATCTGCTAGATATTATTTGGGTTACTTCTGGACTGTTACTGTATTCACAAGAAAATTGCAGTTCACTGAATTGCAGTTTTAAGTAATATTACATTTCTTGTCAGCAGGTAAAAGAAAAGGGAAATTCTGGATGGACACCGTCAGTGTGTTTATTGCATTGCCAATATCAAAAAGAGGGCACTGAATTCAGTAGAATTAACATGCTGAGCATTTGATTTGGCAACATGATTTACAACTCTTCACCTGCCATCTTGCCGCAGTCATTTTCTGTAGGTATCCCCTTTTTTGACTCACTTGTGTAAACAAAGTGAGTCTGTGTTTTAACCCGGTGTTCGGTTGTCTGTGTGTGTCTGTGTGTCTGTGTGTCCATGGTAAACTTTAACATTGACATTTTCTCTGCAAATACTTTGTCAGTTGACACCAAATTTGGCATAAAAATAGAAAAATTCAGTTCTTCCAGTCATCTTGTTTAAAACAATATTGCACCCCTGGGATGGGCACAAAAAAAATAAAAAAAAGAAGCCTAATTATATGCCAACTGCATTTACTGTTATATTTATATTTTTTGTATTCTCTAAACTTGGCACTTTGACCTCTTATTCTGACACAACAGCAAGAGGAGTCATTATTATCATTTTTTGTTCAAACAGGAACTTCTTTTGCTAAGCATGGAATTTTTATTTATTTTGCAAACGTTTTGGTGCAAATAATAAAAAAGGGAAATTACTCTGTAATTAATGCTAGAGGACTTAATTTATCACAAGTGAGCCTTGAAGGCCTTGCCTCTCTTGTTTATTTGTGTGTCTGAGTGGTAAAGTAGTGAATAAGATGGGAACTGGTTACAAGTTTGACAGATTAGAAGATATAACTAACTATATGTAAACTAAACATGTTTTTTTGTTGTTGTTTTTGTTGATTTTTCTTGTTGTTTTGATGGGGTTTTTTTCAGGGGAGTGGGGGGTTAGGGTGTCTCTGCGTGGACTTTTTGGCAGCATGGTAGATTTCAGTTGACTGTTGGCAGTTTTGGGGGCTTTTGATTTCTATTGTAATGCATTTCTTTCGTGGAAGGTGTGTGATGGCAGGATGACGGGGCAGCCTCAAAATGGCCGCTGGGCTGTCAGCTGGACTGGGCTGTGAGCAGGGGGACCTGAATGTCCGGGTGACATGGACTGCTCTGCCAGTGTGTGGCCTGGACAGTTGTGGTCCCCACCTGTCAGTGAGTCAGGGAGTGTCTCACCTGTCAGTCAGTCAGGGAGTGTCTCACCTGTCAGTCAGTCAGGGAGTGTATCCTGTCAATCACGGAGTGTCTCCTGTCAGTTAGGGGGTGTCTCCTGTCAATCAGGGAGTGTCTCACCTGTTAATGAGGGAGTGTCTCATCTGTCAGTGTCTCACCTGTCAGTCAGGGAGTGTCTCACCTGTCAGTCAGGGAGTGTCTCACCTGTCAGTGTCTCGTGTCAATCAGGGGGTGTCTCCTGTCAGTCAGGGAGTGTCTCACCTGTCAGTCAGGGAGTGTCTCACCTGTCAGTGTCTCACCTGTCAGTCAGGGAGTGTCTCACCTGTCAGTGTCTCATGTCAGTCAGGGAGTGTCTCACCTGTCAGTGAGTCAGGGAGTGTCTCCTGTCAGTCAGGGAGTGTCTCACCTGTCAGTCAGGGAGTGTCTCACCTGTCAGGGAGTGTCTCACCTGTCAGGGAGTGTCTCACTTGTCAGTCAGGGAGTGTCTCACCTGTCAGGGAGTGTCTCACCTGTCAGTCAGGGAGTGTCTCACCTGTCAGGGAGTGTCTCACCTGTCAGTCAGGGAGTGTCTCACCTGTCAGGGAGTGTCTAACCTGTCAGTCAGGGAGTGTCTCACCTGTCAGGGAGTGTCTCCTGTCAGTCAGGGAGTGTCTCACTTGTCAGTCAGGGAGTGTCTCCTGTCAGTCAGGGAGTGTCTCACCTGTCAGTCAGGGAGTGTCTCACCTGTCAGGGAGTGTCTCACCTGTCAGTCAGGGAGTGTCTCACCTGTCAGGGAGTGTCTCACTTGTCAGTCAGGGAGTGTCTCACCTGTCAGGGAGTGTCTCCTGTCAGTCAGGGAGTGTCTCACCTGTCAGGGAGTGTCTCACTTGTCAGTCAGGGAGTGTCTCACCTGTCAGGGAGTGTCTCATCTGTCAGGGAGTGTCTCAGCCATCATAAATGTTGGTTATGATGGTCAGTCTGTGGTTATCTCTGTGTGTGGTCACTGTGTTGAACACAAAATTTGGACAACTTTTGGCCAGAGACTACACATCTCCAGCTGTTCTGATCAAGCTCTGACAATGAAGGGCTTCGGTTTTGGCAGATGAAATACCAACACCCTGAAAATGAAACATGTAAATCTGATATATTTGCTGGAGGAAATCTCAGTGTAATTCTCCATGTGCATTGCGCGATTGTGGGATTTTGACACACACACACCCTCCCCGCCCCTACCCCCACGCATGCATGCATGCACGCTTAAGACAAAAATAATTTTGAATTGTTTAGTGAGTGAGTGACTTATCAAACAGTCTATTCACAAAGATCATAATTTGCTTCCAATAAAGAGGCTGAAATGATTGGTGCAGTCAGTGATTGATTTGTCACCCAGTTTTCTTAATCATGTTTTCAAACCAAACAACCAGTACAAAATGTATTGAGAAAGGAAAATAACTAACTGATTCATCAATCAGTACCACTATATTTTTGCTGGCAATGAAGACAGCATGTAACAGTTCATGAACCATGCTGTTCTATAATTTTACACAATATACATGACCGAATCACCGTATGTATCAAATTTTAGAGCTGTCTTCAAATATTTGCAAAGTGGTTAAGACATGTTTCTGATTTTTCAGCATGAGTTGATCATTCTGTAGTTTTATTTTCCAATGTGGCCTTTATCTCTCTCTCTCTCTCTCTCTGTGTGTGTGTGTGTATATATATATATATAGAGAGAGAGAGAGAGAGAGAGAGAGATGTATGTATGCATGTATTACCTTCTATGCACCAGTTGTTTCTCTTTTTAGTCCTCTTTTTTTTTCTTTTTTTTGATGGGTGCAATAGCTGTAAGGTTTAAAGCATTGGACTGTCAATCTGAGGGTCCTGGGTTCAAATCTTGGCAACGGCGTCTGGTGGGTAAAGGGTGGAGATTTTTCTGATCTCCCAGGTCAACATATGTGCAGACCTGCTAGTGCCTGAACCTCCATCGTGTGTATATGCAAGCAGAAGATCAAATACGCACGTTAAAGATCCTGTAATCCATGTCAGCATTTGGTGGGTTATGGAAACAAAAGCATACCCAGCATGCACACCCCTGAAAACGGAGTATGGCTGCCTACATGGCGGGGTAAAAATGGTCATATACATAAAAGCCTACTCGTGTACATACGAGTGAACGTGGGAGTTGCAGCCCACGAACGCAGAAGTCCTTTTTTTCTTTTTGAGGAAGTAACTTGAAGCACAGTGGCTGAGGCCTGCAACAGCTCAAGGTGAGTCAGCGTGTGTGTGAAGGAGTTTAGTGGTGCAGGTCAGTGTCTCTATGGACGTTACCTGTTTCAGTATCTCAGGTTTGAAGAGGATATACTGTGGAGTTGTCGTTGCATTATTGATCTGAAGCTGCTGGATGTTGCAACTCTTTTGTCATGTGTTGAATGTGGCCCTGACAAGGATCTGGGTTGTGGGTACTTGAAGCAGTGAGTGCAATGACCGGATATTTATCTTCATAATGGGTGGCGCTGTAGTGTAGTGATGCGCTCTCACTAAAAGAAAAACAAATACAAATAAAAATGTATGAACAGAAGACTTTTTTTTCCCCTTTTTAAAAGGACAGAAGACATTTTCTTCTGTATTAAAACTGTGTGTGTGTGTGTGTGCAACATTCCAGTCCTGAGATAGTCTTCATAGGCAGTTGGGATGTGATTTATATGATTTTAGATTTTTTTTAATTTTTTTATTTTATTTTTTTTACTTATGACAACAGTTGTGATTTAAACAGTATTATTATATTTTCAGATTAAACAATTTTATTTCAGATTTTTTTAAATATAACATTACTCAGACAATGCCATGCAACAGAAATCAGCTTAATGGCACACCCAGGAATGTCTCTGTGTGGTTGGCTGGGTTTTACACAGCATGAATTATCTATTGTGCAGGACTCATGTTTTCTTGCATGCTGCATTGTTTGTTTCTGGAAGTAGTTTGTTAGTATTCAGATGAACTCTTTGGCATGCACTTGACATTATTTTACTGGGCAGTTCTGCAAAGAAGGTAGAATTTAGAATGGGCTGTTTGCAATGAATTGTGCAGTGCATTAGAAAGATAGCACAAGTGTAAAATTGTGCAGGTAATTTGTAAAATGTAGAGTACAGCAAAGAGTTTTATGAAGTTTCCTTGTGCCCATTTCCTTTTTAATACAAGCTCTGCAGAAAAGCAGGAATGGAATGATTAGTGCATGTAAGGTCACAGACATGAGCTGATCACCAAATATCAAAACTTTTCCAGTTTATTTTTAAAGATATATATCTGTCACAGCTGTTGTTGGTCACTTCCAGGAACTAGAATCACAATTGATGATAATGTTCTTGTTCCTTACTACATTTGCTTGCTTGCCGTGAGTAACAGAAAAGAAATGAAGGTCTTCATTTAATTAACTGTGTACAGTCCATTTTCCAGTTGGCATTCAACACGGATGGCATTTAATGCATGGTGGTAGATGGCTTGTAATTTTCAGTTTGCATTTTTCTTTAAGCTCGAGTTTTGTGTGCTGTACATTTTGCTGATAGGCAGCTGGGCCACTGGGACTTTAGCTGTCAGATTGGTTTGGGTGTATGTATTGTTATATTGTAGAGGCACTGTGTTAGAATCAGGTATTTGACTTCAGATCCATTGTTCACCAGTGTTGGAGGCCTCATTTCAGAATGGTGTTGTGTCCATGGCAAAGAGACTTTATTCTGATTTTCCCCACTCCACCCAAGTGTCAATGGGCACCCAACTTTAGTCAGGGAAGGTTAAAGGCGGCAGAGAGGACTGGGCCTTGCCTTCCTGTGCTGAGCCCCAGACTCCAGCCCCAGAGGATATGAATTCACTGCCTTGATGGACTTTTAACTTTGTTATACTGGGGGATTGAACATCTAGTGATCTACTGTCACCGTTCATGATGCATCACTGCTGTGGTTGCGGAGCTGTCTACAGTGTTGTTTTTTATGTCCAGTGTATACCTTCCTTTATGTGAAGGAAGATTGGGTTGTTGTTGTTTTTTTAATGTAACACTGACAGCCATTGCCTGCCACTCCTTATACCCATTTGTGGTGGTATTGTACTTGTTTCCTTGTTAGGGGTCATTGGAAGAGACTTGACCTCACTTCTTTTACTACAGTTATTTAGCAATATCACTATTATCATTGTTATTCGTGCTGGTTAGTTTATCAAACAGAAGACATTTTCTACATTACTGGTTGAAAAGAAAGGTGTATGAATATATTGTTACAGATTGGTGGCTAAAAAATACCACCTTAGGAAAGAAAAAGAAATGTATTGTGTTTATTTACAATATGTGCAACAAAAAAAGGAACAATACTGTTAATTATCATTGAAAAAAGAAGATTAAGTAGAATTGGAGGGAAAATGAAGGAAGGAACAGTATGTTGACATGTACTTCTTTTCTTTTCTTCTTAATTCTTTGTTCCAGTAATATCACAAGTTCACTTGTCCTATGGATCATGCTAAGTTTGAAATCTGGATGTGTTATATTGACATCTGATTAAACTGTATAATTTTCAGTTTTCCACGGTTCACATAACATTTCAAGGAGAAATGCAAAACCTTAAGTCATAGTCTTTAAACTTTGTGTTGCTGTTCTGTTTAAGTTTTGAAGCTAAGAAGATATCTAATGTCATCAGTGTGTGTCAGTACTTTGTACAAATGTACCTCCATACACTTGAAATCCATATTGGAATTTTGTGTGCGAGTTTGTTTTGTGTGTGTGTGTGAGAGAGAGAGAGAGAGAGAGATCTGCATCCCTGTCATGAGTGTGTGTGTGTGTGTGTGTGTGTGTGCGCGCGAGCGTGATATCTGCATCCCTGTCACGAGTGTGTGTGTGTGATCTGCATCCCTGTGATGAGTGTGTGTGTGTGTGTGTGTGAGATATCTGCATCCCTGTCATGAGTGTGTGTGTGTGTTTTGCAACAAACTGAGATTATGTTCTTGTAGGGAAAGAGATTATGGACTGACATATTTCATGAATTATTTGATCGTTGTTCATATTCAGAAAATGAACACACACAACTTGTCTTGGACACATATCATGTTATCAGGAATCTCCATTTATGTAATGATGTTTTCATGACTTGTCCTTTCATGTATTCACTTTTGTGTAGCAATGATTACTGTCATGGTTTTAATATGGTAATCTCTTCACCGTTTCATGTGCCTAAAAATATTACCCCCCCCCCCCCCCTCCCGTTTTTTTTTTTAATTATTTTTTTTATTTAGCCTTCTTTGTTGTGTTAAAAAGAAAGAAAACAAGTATTTATGAAGAAGACCATGACAACACATCTGTGGATCTGAAACTTTGTATTCATGCACAATTTCTGTGATTTAGGGATTCTGTTATCTGCATGTCACAGGAGCAGTTTGTTTTGATGAGTCATTCAACTCAATGTCACCCAGGAAATAAAAATAATACTGTTGATACCGATTCTGTATCCAGTTTTGTGGGTATGTCTTTTCTTGATTATTTGAAGCATGCACATTTAAAAGAAAAAAAGGTTTTTGACAATATTTAGTGTAAAATTCATGTTCTTTTTTTCCTTTTTTTTTTTTTTTAGTGAAAAAGTTACAGGATTTTTTTGTTTTTTTTTGTTTGTCCTTTTTATGTGAAAAACGTTTACAGGAAATCATTAGTTCACAATATTGAGATTATCTTAAAAAGGGGCTAATAATGTGTTGTAACTGTCCGAAGTGTTCTCAGACTATGAAATGTCATGCATCTATTGCATGCTCTCAATCCAGCTGTAAGAATTTCCAATAAGTGTTATTCATCAATTTCATGTGCTATGGCATGATTTTTAGCTCCAATACCACATGATAAAAACTGGTGTGTTTTTTCAAAGAGACCTAAACCAGATTTCCTTTTCCTTTAGGTCTAGTATATGAGAACTGTTGAAGATCTCTGAATCAAATGGAGAATGCACTGGAACCCAAACAGTAACTGATTGTCCTGTATTTGACCTGAAGTTTGATGTTGCATTGTCTGGGGCTCAGCAGAAAACAGGTGATTTACTTAATAGTAAATAATGCATGTTTCTTTCAACATTGTACAGCCACAAAAAAGTTGAATCTCTTCTTTCATAGAAAGTGTAACAATGGTTTTAGTCAGAACCTGTATTTTGTCTTTCTCATATACTGGCTTTTAAAATTGGAGATTATTTTCATGAAGGAAATGTTTACCTTCTTGATTTTTTTTAAAGATTGTTGTTTTCGTGGGAAAAATTCTTACCTTTCAGGTTTCCAGATGTACATTGTATCCTATATAAAACTGATTTCATTTCATTTTTAAGTATGTACAGAATAATTAAACTGTTAAAATCAAATGATTTGTACTGTCATCATCAGATAACTGTCTGTGTTGTTTGACTTTTTCTCTTCCGTTTCTCTCTCACTCACTCACCTCCTCCTTATTACCCCCCCCTCCAAGAAAACAAACAAAAATCAAATACACATATATATCTGTAATTATCACTGTGACTAACCCCCTCCCACCTGCCCCCACCCCCCCAAAACAGACAAAATTTGAAATATGATTCAATGTGGACATGTAGAATACAATGCATACTCATTAACTCAGATGCTGTACTCAAGTATACGGTATACAGTTATATGTCAGCAAAATAAGATCTAGTGAGATGGCCAACATTTTATGCATGTCACTTGTCAGTGAACACAACCTATGTAAAATTTTCACAGCCACAGTTAAATGAAAGAAAATAAAAACTCGTAACAAAGAAACAAAGAAAAAAGCAAACCAAAAAATGGATCAGTAATAAATCTTCAACCAACTTTACAAGGTGTATTTTTAAGAGTGCACTGGCTTAACAAGATATTAAATTTTTATATCTCATCTGACATACTAGCACCCACACCACCATTTCAGGTGTGGTGAAAAGGGGAAGAGAAATGTGGGTTGTGCATGATCTAAATCATGGACCTGAGATCATAGCTAAACATGCATGTTTTCAGCAAGATGCCTCCTCCATTCCCATGACAAAGTCATTTTACTTCAGTGTACTTTTGCTATCTTTCTACCTTCCGGAAACACCACTTTGGGCTGTATCGTTTTGTTGTTTTTTTGCGGTGTGGGGGTGGAGGTGCTTTTCTTGTTTATTTATTTTGGGTATTTTTTCTGTTTTTGATGCTTGACAGCATCTGTGCTACTAGATCAACTGACCTGTTTCAATCTACAATGAAATAGTACAATCTGACCACTAACATGCTTCACACAGACCTCTCTCACTCAGAATATACACACTTTCACTTCACATACACACACACACATTAAATATATCCATGTGTGTACTTGTAAACAAGAACATTTAATCTACACATCAGTTCACACAAGTCAGGTGTTTCAAAGTTCTTGCAGACAAACTGTAACTCCCAGTCCTTAAACAGAACAGCTGAAAGAAGTGGTTAAAAAAACAAAAACAAAAAAAAACAACAAACAACCCCAGTGAGACTGCGGCTAAATTCTGACACTTGATGTTGAATTGGAGTACTTCATCGCACAGGGTACCACTTCAACAGCACATCGCCGTACGTCTTGGGGGCTGAAAATCAACACACAGCATCACATCATCAGTTTAAAGCTGCTCTACATATGAAGATTTCATAATTACACAAGTAAAATTCCTGCATAACACCCATAATAAAATTAGTAAATGCACTACTTCATGATACTAAAACAATAAAGTCCTAGTTTAAACAATGTAGATTCAAGACTGGTACAATGACCATACAAAAGTACAGAACTGATACTCCCTGTACTTTTGTAGACTGACACTGAGGTCCTGTGTATAGCATGCACTTTGTGCTCATAAAAGAATCCACAGCAACAAAAGGGATGTCCCTCGCAAAATTCTGTAGAGATACCCACTTTGATAGGAAAACAGATACATTTGCAAGCAGAAAAAAAAGGGGAGGGTGGTGCTCTCTACAACACAAATTTCACACATATATATATATATTAACCTGTTGTGACAATATAGTATCAAAACAGAAATACAATACAATATAGTGCAGTACAATGCAATATAATTTTCACTTATTATTTACCTTCTTCAACAAAGTCTTCTGGATGTTGCTGAATGTAGTCTTCAATAACCAGCAGTTTTCTCCGCCCACTTTCAGCATTCATGAGGTCCACTTTCTGCCCAATGAAATAGCCCACCACGCCACCAGCCATGTGCTTGTATATGCCTGGAAAAACAGTATTCATTATGAAATGAGTGGTAAACCATAAAGTAATAAGAAACAAATTATAAAAACACAATCTGTATACACAAGGGTAGGATACAAGTTCCTTACTAGTTACTTCCTATCACATCATATTGACTGGCCTGTAGTTGTCGGCTTCTTAAAGTTTTCAGCCATTTGCCTGAATAGGTAGAATTACATGTTGTTGTTGTTGTTTTTCTCTCCTTTGTTTAAATTATTAGTTTCAACTGGTATTCTATGTATGTGTGTGTGTGTGTATGTATATATATATATTTTTTTTTTTTTTTTTTTTTTTTTTTCTTTGCTAATATTATGGCTGGCTTCAAACTGAGAAGTACAACTGGTAGTAATCTTTCCAGTGTCAATCTAATGAGCTATTTTAAATAATTAAGTGTTCCTGCAGTGGAGATGTGATTAGGCAAATTGTTCCATTAGTTTAAAATTCTGGGGTTTTTTTGTTGTTTTTTTGTTTGTTTGTTTGTTTTTTGTTTGTTGTATGCAAAAAAGACTCAGTGAAAGATTTCATCAGCTTCAGTGCATGTCCCCTTGTGTGTGTACTGTCATTTAGTGTGAAACAATTATGTCACGCTCTGGTTGTAATATCATTGCACAATTTTATGTTTCACACTCTCAATCATATCATCCCACAATTCCTGATACTCAAGTCTCTAAAGCTTCATACTGCATTGCTCCTGAAGTCTCTCTTTATAGGTCGAATTACTCGTTCCTATTATTTGCTTTGTGAATCTCTGCACATTTTCTTAACATTGTGTGTGTGTGCGTGTGTGTGTGTGTGTGTGTGTGTGTGTGTGTGTGTGTGCATATTACCATATTATAGGGTAGGTCTAATAACCTGAATAATGGAACCATTACTTCTTTATGTTAAACTCAGTAAAAAAAAAAAAAAAAGAAAAAAAAAAAAAAAAGAAAGACGGATCATGCTGCAATTAAGTACTCCATAGTCTATTTGAACTGCTATCAACATGGTTTACAAACATGTTTTTGTCTACTAGAAGTAGAACACCCAAATCATCACCAGCTTTGTCTCCTCCAGATCAAGAGAATGCCTAATTGAAATCCATAGCCTGGATCACATCCACTCCATTCATGTGCCAAACTCCACTTTAGTGAAATAAGACAATAGGTCAGTAGTAGGTTTGAAAAGTGATAAATGATTAATGCTTAACAATAGTCACCTTAGAGATACATGTACACAAAATACAAGATACAACTTTCATTGTCTGTATTAAATGAAGGAAAAGCATCTTTCAGCAGCACATATAATCATAAGGAACAATTATTCAGCGATTTTTCTCAAACACAGCTCAAAGCATTTAAAATAAATATAACAAAATAATAAAATACATGAATTAACACAAACTTCAGACTTCAAGACACAACTCACTCAAATCACTTGTTCACACACACATGTTCAGATATTCACACACACACACACACACGGACAGGT
The DNA here is from genome assembly GCF_041734735.1 of Babylonia areolata. Classification (NCBI taxonomy): domain Eukaryota; kingdom Metazoa; phylum Mollusca; class Gastropoda; order Neogastropoda; family Buccinidae; genus Babylonia; species Babylonia areolata. The sequence goes on from NC_134899.1 coordinate 6,052,376, forward strand.
AACAGTTTCAAACTGTGGTGGACAAAGATCAGTACTGCTTAAATCTGTCATAGGTCTTTAGAGAAGATTTCAAAGAGGGTGTGGAAGAGGAGTGTCTAATGTCAAGTGGAAGGCTATTCCAGATGGATGGATCCTGAAAGGAAACAGTACACCAACAGAAGGATTTTGTTCTTATGGATACGACACAAAGAATTCAATCATCAGTAGAGCAGAGATATCAGGATGGGTTGTACTGACAAAGAGCATCAGAGAGATATATTCAGGGCCAGTGTCACTGAGAGATGAGAAGCAGATTGAACTGAAGAGAGTTTGTACAAAATCCTGACAGAATGGGGAACGAATGCAAAGATTTCAGGAGAGGTGTGGTTTGTTCAGATTTGAGGAATTTCAGAATCAGCCTCAAGGCATTGTTCTGAACCTTTTGGAGCTTCTAAAGCAGTTACTTTGGGGTGCCAGTGATGAGAGCATTGCCATAATCAAGCCTGGAGAGAACATGAGAGCAGACAAGAATTTTTGTTGCATCTATCCATGGACAAATAGTGATGGATGGTGCTTATTCTGCTAATATTTAGGTATGCTGTCCTTCAAACATTTGCTCCTCGAAAGATAGTGTATGACTCAAAATGACAACCAGGTTTCAAACATGTGACAAGATTTTAATGAATGCAGTGTAAAGGCAGATCGTACCTGTTGTTGAAAGCAAGGAGTCTTTTTTAAACTTAGGAGGAACAGTTAACAATACCTTTTTTTTCATCATTAAAGAATAAAAACAGCAGTTTCTTGAGTGACACCCAGTATCTTATGTCAAAAATGCAGTTTCAATTTATGTATTCAGAATCACTTGATGATTTCAGCAACTGTACTTGACTGGTACTATGGTAGAGCAGTATGTCATCAGCAAAATTTTCATGAGATTAACACTGATGATGAATAATTTGTGAAACTGGTGTTGTGTGCAGAAACTCATGAAACTCTCTATTCCAAGAATGAATCTGGTAAATAATGACCATTTACAAAGATTTTCTGCCAAAAATGTGTTGCAACACAAAATAAAAGAACACAAAACATTTACACACATTTAAAAATAATAATACATAATAAGAAATATCAAACAGACTGCTAAAGAGTCTTGTGGTGATCTTGGATCTTGCACTTGTGCATCTAACATTTACTCAAGAGTCAAAATCATGAGCAATACCAAAGGCGATCGACATAGACAAGAGCTGTCCTCCATTTTTCAGTTGACAGCCTCCAATGCTACAACTAAACTGTGTGTAATGAAGTGCTGTTGTAGGCACAATTTTTTTTTTCTTTTCAAAATGTAGCTAAAACGGTAAAAGTTGGAAAAAAAAAAGAAGTCTGCTGTTTCACACATTCTGCTTTTCTTAATCACCTATGTTGCTCACATTTTTGGTAAGCCAATCAACTTTGAGAGCACAGATCATGTGATGCTTCACTATAACTAGTATAAGTCATGTAAGCATGGAACTCTCCAGCATTTTATTGTTGAAACTCACCCCACTCCTTTCCTTATTCCCCTTCCACCACCCAACAAACCAGCCATCTACTCACTCACCCCCCATCTCCCCAACTCCAATCGTCTGACATGATATACAATACAATAATATAAACTAACTGATCCCTGCATCCGAACATTGCTCTGGCATCAAAATTGTTCTTGATTAAATGAAACGGTTTTCAATTTCCTGACCTCAAAGTCAAAGATTCTGCATGTGTCCACATGGAATTTGGAGAAAAAAACAGTAGGGCATGGAAGCTTGGCGAGGCTTAAAACTCAACAGGGCTGAATGGGTTAATAGAATATATAACTGGAATGATAGAAGAGAAAAAAATGCTAAGAATATAAACATAACAGTCTCGAGTCTATCCCATCAATCTTAGGTTACAAGAAGACAAATTGAACTATTAAGAGCGTAAACTAAAGCGTCTAAAAATAATAATAAACTATATAAAATTATAATTCAGTTAATGAGGTTTACTCCACACATGCGTTAGGTAGTACGAGTTACGTGGTTACCAGTTGCAGAGGAGAACCTTTAAAAGTTTAATCTGACTCACTCTGTCACTGAAGAAGAAAACAAACTTGCAAAAGCCATGCAGACGAAAGCGAGAAGACCGCCTCAAGGACGAACTCTGAGCACCATTTGAAATTTCTTAAGGACCCACATGGAATAACTTACCAGTCAGTATGGGCTTTCTTTGCATCATGTTTAAACCCACAGCAAAACTAGCCCCAGCACACACTCCCACAAACTCCATAAATGTTATTGGGGTCGGCATTTTGCTGTGTTGCTGTGCTCGGTGTCCTCTGACAAACAAGAACGGCCACTCTGAGTGATATCTGAGGGAAGGTAGATCACTCCGTTACAACACACAAAATTTACAAACATTCGTTGTCGAACGTGCTCTTGAACACACACACACACACACACACGCGCGCGCGCGCGCGCGCGGTCCATCTCTCTCTCTGTATTTAATTATCACAATGTTCATGCCTTTATTTAGTGTGGTGGGGGGTAGGCGGGCAAGGGGGGGGGGGAGGGGGGGGGGGGGTATCGGCATGTATGTTCGTTCTTTTGTTTAGCGTCTTTTCACTATCAGTGATATTAGACGTGGGCATGTATGTGTATGTGTGTGTGTGTGTGTGTGTGTGTGTGTGTGTGTGTGTGTGTGTGTGTGTGCAGGCCAGAAACAAGTTACAACAAGCTAGGACCTACTTCAGCGCATTAGAAAATCCTCGAAACCCACAGCATGATGCAGTCAAAGAACCAACAGGCAGCCGTCTAGGACGAGCAAGATCATATATAGATGGGGCAAGCAGAAGTATACAATCCAGCTAGTATACCGACTACAAGACCTGGGAAAAAAACCCCAAAAGAATGGGATGAAAACCCCGAAAACCTCAGTGATCTATCAACAGCCATTTCACCCCGGCATTCTAGGAAGACATTGTCGGGAATGGCCAGACGGCAAAACTGGTGCAGAAGTGAAGCTACTCATGGAAGAAAACAGTAAAGAAGAGGACATCATCATATACACAGATGGCCGGCTCAGTCACCAAAGACCAATCCGGTTGGGGATTCACTGCGAAACAAAATGGAAAAACAATTAGGGAAGAGAATGCTGCCTACCGTAAAGTCAGTCACAACCTCCAGCCTAACGATGGAAGTTGAAGCTGTGACACATGCTCTCCAGTGGCTATCATCTATCCATATGCCTGGAAATCAACATGCCATGATTCTAACGGACTCAATGAACCTCATACAGAAAACTGAAAATGGAATGGGAAGCCCAGAGTGGCATGAGGCAATGCGTAACTTTCAGATTAAAAAACTTAATTGGTCACGCATACTGCCCGGGACATGCCGGTGCCCTTCCCCCCCCTGGAGACGAACGACTGAAAAAATGCAAATTACCCCCCTGTCGCATGTACTTTTAAGCTAATGACAATATGCCAAAGTGTCGCAAATCTTCTATTAGTTTATGTTGTTTCAATTCTGTTGTTTCGTTGTTGTTGTTTGTTTGTTTGTTGTTGTTTTTTTGTTTGTTTGTTTTTTGTTTGTTTGTTTTTCTGTTCCATTTCATCTATTTGCACCATTTTGTTCTAATTTGTACATACTATGTCACCAGAGCTTTTCAGCTAATGACATTAAACATTTCAGTGTTCAGTGTTCAGTTCTCTTGCTGTGTCGTTCACAGAGTGTGTGTTGCTGCAACGGCCAACATCTCGCTACGTATCGCTTGCACTGTCTTGTTATCTCTTCTTCTTCTCTCCTTCTTTACTTAATATTGTAAATAAAACAATAGAAAAAAAACAAACTTTTGTGACTGGCCGTCTGTATGTCCCTGGGCCTGCGCCTGGATATTTTCTATCCTTTAATTCAGTAAATCAGTAATTCTTTTGTACCGTCCCCTTTATATAATAATATACCACTCGGGACCATGGCTACATATATATTAGTGTATATATGTGTGTGGGGGAGGAGTTGGGGCGTATGTGTGTGTGCTTGTATAAGTGAATGTGTGTGTGTGCGCGCGCGTGCGTGCGCGCGCGTTGGGGTGTGTGTGTATGTGCCGTGAAAGCTGCAATACGTAGCCTAGGAATGAGTGTGGGGGAAGGGGGAGCGGGGTGCAGGGTAAATTGGGAGATGGTGTGTGTGTGTGTGTGTGTGTGTGTGTGTGTGTGTCGGGGCTAGTGTACGTGTGTGTGTATTTGTTTGTGCTTTAATATGTGTGAAACTGCATGTTTGTTGCATATCTGTTCTGCATGTGTGTGTTTTACATTTATTTGCTTATTTGTTTATTTATTATCATCAATTATTATCATTATTGTCTTTTTTCGTTTTATTTTATTTATTTATTATTATTATTATTATTATTATTATTATTATTATTATCATTTTGTCTTTTCTTCTTTTTTTTCTTTCTTTTTTTAAATTCAGATATTCATTTACTTCTTTTTTTCTTTCTTTTTTCTCAAGGCCTGACTAAGCTCGTTGGGTTACGCTGCTGGTCAGTCATCTGCTTGGAAGATGTGGTGTGGCGTATATGGATTTGTCCGAACGCAGTGACGCCTCCTTGAGCTACTGATACTGATACTGGTGTGTGTGTGCGTGTGCCGTGGAAGCTGCGACACGTGGCCTAGAAATGAGCATGTGTGTGTGTGGCGGGGGGGGGGGGTGGGGGGGGTGCAGGGTGGTTTGGGAGATGGTGTGCGTGTGTCATTGAGTGAGTGTGTGAGTGAGTCTGTGTGTGTGTGTGTGTGTGTGTGTGTGTGTGTGTGTGTGTGTGTGTGTGTGTGTGTGTGTCGGGGCTCGTGTACGTGCTTTTGTGCGTAGGTGGGCCTGTGCACTTTTGTCCGTGCTTTCGTGTCTGTGGAACTGCTTTTTTTTCTTTTACTTTTTTTTTTATGTCTGTTGTGCATGTGCATGTGTGTGTGTGTGTGTGTGTGTGTGTGTGTGTGTGTGTGTGTGTGTGTGTGTGTGTGTGTGTGTGTGTGTGTGTGTGTGTGTGTGTGTGTGTGTGTGACATTCATTTCCTTGTTTGTTTATTTGTCATCATTATTGTCTGTTTATTTCACCTTCATTTATTTATTATTATTATTATCATTATCAACGTGTGTTTTTTTTTTAATCTATATCTTTGTTTATTTGTTCATTATTACTTCTTTTTTCTTTTTCTTTCTTTTTTTCTTCAGTCTTTTTTTTTCTTTGTTTTTTCTCAAGGCATGACTAAGCGCGTTGGGTTACGCTGCTGGTTAGGTATCTGTTTAGAAGATGTGGTGTAGAGTATATGGATTTGTCCGAACGCAGTAACGCCTCCTTCAGTTACTGATACTGATACTGATACTTATTTACGATTAAGGAGGAAGGTGGCAGAATGGTTAAGACGCTCAGCTGCCAAAAAAGAGAGTTCGTGTGGGTTCGAATCCCGCTCTCGCCCTTTCTTCCAAGTTTGACTGGAAAATCAAACGAACTGAAGAGACGATAAACCTAGGTCCCCTGTGCATCATGCACTGCCGCACTGAAAAAGAACCTTTTAGATTCTTGAGAACTGTGTGTGTGTGTGTGTGTGTGTGTGTGTGTGTGTGTGTGTGTGTGTGTGTGTGTGTGTGTGCGTGTGTGTGCCTGCGCTTGCATGCGAGTACCTTTGAAAGTGCATGCATAATAGGTTGTACTTTCTTTAGATTTCTTAGATATCATTTGCTTAATATGTGTGACAGTGAGCAGGATGAATGTGCAATGGGAATTGTGCAGTGTTTGTGTCTGTGAATATATACATTATTTCTTATCTTATCTTAATCAATACATGCAGTGATAACCTTGGTGTCTTTCAATATGTTTACAGTAAACTGATTAATTACAGCATTTTGAGTGAAGATATATATATATATATATATATATATATATATATATATATATATATATATATATATATGATATGCAATACTTTTCTTTTTGATTAATTCATGCTTGATATTTTAGGGTTGAGTAATTGTCTACGTTTGTCTTCCCGCGCCTGGTGTAATTTCTCTTAATGAGATAATGAAGTTATTCTTATCTTATCTCATCTGATCTTATCGCAGTTTGATGCCATGGTCTCGTCACAGTCTCCTCGACAGTCTGCCAAAGGCAGAGCAGGCCTTTGAGGTGTGCAACATCACTTCTGCATCCAGAGATTCATTGCTGCTTACAGTACTGCCCAAGCAGCAGAACTTGTCCACAGTTTTCACACACACACACACACACACACACACACACACACACACACACCGAAGAGAGCCTAATCTCATTCCCTCATGAAAGACCGATATAAATTGATTTCCTCGCTTCATCATCGTACTACTGCCCAGTCACATAATTATATTGTGCGTGTTTCCATCCCAGCCAAAGGAAATGGTCGTCAGCCTGGAAGCCGCTTTTCTCAGGAATGATATACATTTACGAACAATGTACCCCCAAATCCAAATGGATTCCTTAATCAAGATATTTCCATTTCACCCTGTTTCGTTTATTTCAAAGGATCCAATCGAAAAATGGTCTTCAATTTCGTATATTGCGTTCCGTGATCGAGTGATAGGCTCGAGTTACTCGCTTCGCTATTGGAAAGCATTCGATAAATCTCTCTCTGTCTCAGTCTCTCTCTGTCTGTCTCTGTGTCTCTCTGTCTCTGTCTGTCTGCCTCTCTCTCTTTCTCTCTATCTCTCTATCAACAAAGGCAGCATTATTTGTGGCTTAACCGAAAGAAGAACTGGGTATTAATTTTCTTGTCACACCACTTTTCTCAGTGTGGCTCTGCGACCAAGGGATTATGTCGCTGGCAGGGGGCTCACCAGACGGTGTTCTGTCCGTAAGCTGAATCAGAGCGGACACCACTGAACGCCACCCGAAGTGACTCGGCAGCAGTGCAGGGTCTCCCCTGGAGTGTAGCCTCCTGACGACCTAATATCGATAGTTCACTGTGGAGCTCCAACACTGAGACAGCGTCAGATGAACCTGGGTGTCGCTGTTTATGGGGGGTTCGGAATAAGCGGCGTGGGAGTACTGTAACTGAAACGGCGCAGATGTGAATTTCTCCTTGGATGACTTGATGGTGCAGTCTAAAACTTCAAAAGTCAGTGTTAACTTCTGGCTGCTCATCCCATGGAGCACATTCATGCTACAGTGCCTCGCCGCTCATTTCCCCCTCTGCATGCATTTGTTTCTCTGTCAAAGTGAGCTTTTCTTCTGACAGCTCTCTTGTTGCCATGTATACGGGACCTCCGTTTCTTGTGTCATCCAAAACACTACTTGCATTATATATAATATAATATAGATCCAAGACCATCGCTCAACATGTGCTTCAGCCGTGAACAGAGACGAATTATCATCCCTATGTGTGGGTGAATTGAACCCGGGATCCTCGCCGTTTTGTCGGGCGCTTTGCCCTCAGAGCCACCACTGACAACACACACAGAAGACACACACACACACACACGCAAGCGCGCGCACACACACACACACACACACACACACACACACACAAAAAAAACAACAAAAAAACCAGAGAGAGACAGAGAGAGCGAAAGAGAGAGAGGGAAAATGATATAAGTTCAGGAAAGGAAAGGTGCGTCAAAAAATAGTCCCAGAGAAAAAAAAAGTACATTCGCTTTTTCACTTTCTTCAGTTGAACGGGAAGTAAGCACCAGCACAGCAAATCAACTGTTTCACTCTGTGAACATTTCATCACACCTGTTACCCACCCCTAAGTGCCTGCTGAACAGAAGAATTCCTGTTTTTAGCATAGAGCAACAGCCCATGATTTGTATGGCACCTCACTTTTTGTTCTTTAAATTTCTTTCTTTCTTTCTTTCTTTTTTTTTTTTTTTTTTTTTTAAAGAACCTCTCATTCAGAAACTAAACATGGGTGCTCATTGCAATGGAAAAGTAACGAATTTTGATTGAAAAAAAAAGCCAAGTTTGTTACTCTGTTAAAGTGAATTTTTCTTCAAGTCTTAAAGTGGACACAATCTCAGACACTACCTACTGGAGACAGTTACAATAATTATAAACCATAATAAAAACAAAATCCCAGGATTAAAATTAAACGCCGCCTACAAAACAGGAGGACTCACTAGTTTGATTGATAGTGCTGGATAAGTAATTAAAGAGTTAAAAAGAAATCCAGCCCCCGGTGACTTCGTTTTCCATCAGGGAGGGATCGAGGGAACGTCAACGATTACACTGAACCCCACTTCAACATCATTCAACCTAAAAAAACCCAACTGATTATATATATATATATATATATATATATATATATATATATATGTGTGTGTGTGTGTGTGTGTGTGTATGTATGTATATGTATATATATATATATATATATATATATATATATATATATATATATATATAATTATGATGATGCATCTGCTTACATACCTCCTATCCTCGGTCGGAGAGCAAGCCCAGAGCGCTTTACAGAGTCATTTGCACAACAGGCTGCCCGCTGGGTAAAGCCGATCACATAAGAGTTGCTTTTGGCCGCTCATCGTTCGTTTCTCGTTTGATTCATTTAGGCTTCTTTCACACACACACACACACACACACACACACACACACACACACACACATGTAACCTGGGAGATCGGAACAAATCTCCATCCTAACCCCACCAGCCACCATACCTGTCAATATTATATTGGGAAAAAAATGTATATATATATATATTGAAACAGAGAAAATTCAATTACCAGTTTTTTGTATTGAGAAGGGAAAGACATAAAATAGTCATGGAGACTGTCCGCTGTGACCTGTAGCCGACGCTCATTGAAAAGAAAGTATATAACTTTTTTTTTTTAAAGTTCCGTTGTAAATTACCCCAGTCATAGAGAAATACAACCAGCCTTTTTATTTTCTTTCTTCTTCTTCTTCTTTCTACCGAGGGGAACCGACAGGGAAAATTCATGAAGACCTGTAACAGCACGTTAGTCCGGACTTGTTTCATGTTGCTGAGAATGGAGTTCAATAATTTATGATTTCATTTCATTTTTTCAAATAAAATGGACAGACTCTCAAGACCTGACCAGCACGTTGCGTTTATGCGAAGGTCAGGCATCTGGTCCTTTTTTTTCTTTTCTTTACGAAAACAACAACCCCATCTCTTTCAAGCGGATGTGGTATAGCGTATATAGATCCGTCTGCACACTATAGCATCTCCTTGAAACTGAAGCTGAAATGAATATTGTAGCGATTATTTTGTGTTTCTCTGTTATGTCGGTGTTTTCACTTCCTTGTCTCTGTGATGTTTTGTTGTTGGTGGTGGTGGTGATGGTGGTTGTGGTGTTTTTGGTGTTTTTTTTTTTTCCTAGTTCAATCCCTGATCTGTTTATCAATTCATGTTTTACGTGTGTTTGGTTTTGCTGTGTTGTTGACGTTGTTTCCACCATGTCTTTCCGGGATACTGTTTCAGAACCTGGGGAAAATCAATATTTTAATTAACTTGATTAGAACTTCTCGTGAAATGAAACAGACGAAGGTGACTTCGTCTTTTTACGATTGTTTTCCCTTTTTTTTTTTTTAATCTTTATTTTTATTTTTACGTGGACAGAACGAGGCGTGGTGATATTTACGTTGGGAGGAGGGGTGGGGGGATGGGGGTAGGAGGAGGGTTTATGTGTGTGGGTATTGATAGGGGAGGCGGGTAGTGAAGAACGAAATGTAAAGCGCTTTGAGCAGTATTTCTGGAGAAACGCGCTACACAACTGTCCATTATTACTACTATTGTTATCATCATCATTAATCCCCACGCTCTGTATCGTCAAGTGTACAGTCTCTCTCACGTCCACTCACCGAATGACTCGTGAGGAGACGCAGCAGACTTTGTCTTTTCCTGAGTGGGTCTTCAGGAGTAAGTGGCAATAACTTACCATGAACTGACACAGTAACTTTGCAACAATGAACAAACATGTGGTCACACTTTTTTTTCTTTCTTCTCTTTTTATCCACGCCCACTTGGCAACACGAACAGAAAGAAACGAACAGGAACTGCCGTTGTGTTGCGTATATGGATCAGTCAGCACGCACTGACTGCTTTTAACGGAAATCAGTTCATCCGGTCGGTTCCTTCGCTTGTTTTTGACAGTCAATAGAAGACAAAATCTCTCCCGTGAAGAGATACTCTCACGACGTAATTTCACATCCCATATCTTCCAGCTGAAAGTTAACGTGCCTAGTTTACAACAAAAAAACGACGACAAAAACAACACTGAAGAAAGAAAGAAAGAAAGAATAAATCGTCTGTCAAAAATGACAACCAGTTAAAACAACAGCAGTAGCAACAACAACAACAACAACAAACAACCAGTGTCTCTCCATGCAGAAAGTTAGGAAAAGAAAAAAAAAAGAAAAAAAGAAATAAGAAATAAAATGAAATAAATAAATAAAGAAATAATAATGAGAATAATAGTAATAACATAACGTCTCTCTATAGAAAGTCAAAAACATTTATAAAAAAAAATAAAAAAATAAATAAATTAATTAATTTTAAAAAAGCTAGACTTGAACACGGCGTCTCACTGCAGACAGTTAAACACATCCAGAACAACAGTAACATCACAGAGAAACATTGAAAGGGACAGCCTACAAAGAAAACCATCGTTCTATTATCATGTCTCGTCAATGATACATGCGACATGTTTTGGGTTTGCTTGTTTGTTGTTGGTTGTTTTTTTTTCTTTCTTTTTTTTTCTTTTGTTGTTGTTGTTGGTTGTCATAGCAAATACTTTCCCGGCAAATTCAGTTCTCCAGCTCCTAAACACATTCAACAACAACAACAAAAAACATGTAAAAGAAAGGAACAGACCTGATGACCTAACTTCCAAGTGGACTGAAAGAAAGAAACCTTCAATACAGTGAAGAAAAAGACTGAAGCATCGGGGAATATTTCCATAAAGCCAGCAGTTGAAAGGCTGGTGACCACTTGATCGGGTCCGCTTAAAAAAAAAGAAAAAAAAGGGAAAGCAAGTGTTATTTCCATGCACGATGCATTTGATAAAACAACAGCTAACACGACCTTCTGCGTTTTTAACCTAATTTCTGAATACCATGATAAGAATATTTATTTTGAAAAAAATAAAGTATATATATATATATATATTTCATAAATCTATCTATCCACACACACACACACACACACACACACACACACATATATATACATATATATATATATAATTTTATTATGATAATTCCTTTGCTCTAGTGGGACACAAAATAGTGTGCATCAGTATTCCTCGCCTTCCAACTGTTCCTCCTTCCCCATCACGAAAGCACTGCTGTCAGAATGTTGTACGTTTCCTAAAGCTGTTAACCCCCCACACCCCCTACCCCACCCACCCCACCACCACCACCACTGGCTGTTCCACCCAGGGCCTCGAACCTCGAACACTTATTGAACGGAGAAGGGCGGAGACACAGAAAGACGCAAGGGGCCCGTGCATGCTTTGAGCCAGCCCACTTCAGCGTTGGTCAGCTGTCCCGAAGAAACGAGGCGACCGTGCGGGCCATTCACACCGCGTGGTTCAGTTCACTGGGCCAGCTCATCTCCCTCCAGTTGAGGTGGGAAAGGCTGGCGTCGCTGCATATCACGTTGTTTCTGACCATCATGAAGGTGAGATGCAGCTTTGACACTGTAAACCCTCGGTTTTGGATTCAAAGTTCACGTCAGTGAAAACTGAAGCATTATCAGTGTGTTGTTGCTGTTGTTTGTTTTGATGAGTTTTCCAGGTTTTTTCTTTTACTGTTGAAAATGCGTCAACGAATATGATCTTCATATCTGATTGAAACAGTGTTTATCTGTCTGTCTGTGTGTCTGTCAGTCCGTCGGACTGTGGATCTGCCTGCTTGTCTTTTTAAACAAACATCGTACACTTTGAGGGCAAACTGTTTGAAACCCCCCTCTCTCCCAAATTTGATTTATCTTTCCATGTTTGTGATCTGATTTCATGTTGTTGGTTTCACACTGCCGCTCACATAAATATGTTATATCTCGCTGTATGTCAGTTTATTTCATTTTATACCTTTTAACCGTTTTATTTTTCACCTTAATTTTGTTGTTTTGTTTCTGGTTGTCATCACCATAATAACAATAACAATGATATATACCTATCATCCTCTTCTTCATTATTACGACCTATCATTATCATCATTATTATCATCATCGTTATTTTCATTGTCAGCATCATTTCATGATCATCATTATTATTGCTGTTGTTGAACTATCATGAAAATATCAGCGTTTGTTTAGTTCCTGAGAGACAATTCATAGTTTGTGGTGTAAATGAGCGGGTGCGTGCGAGCGCGCTCGTGTGTGTGTGTGTGTGTGTGTGTGTGTGTGTGTGTGTGTGTGTGTGACAGACAGGCGCGCGCGCGCGCGCACACACACACACACACACACACACACACAGATTTATTCTGCGGTCATGATCTCTCGTTTTTTTGTGGAACTCGTGGACCTGTTAACTTTGCTGGATCAGTGCTATATCACCACCACCATCTTTCAGTTCTTCTTCATCGTCACAGTTCCACCAACCGTCGTGCTTTTTATTTTATTTTATTTTTTTAAAATTTTTTTTATATAGTTTATCGTTATAAACATCGAAAGTTAATTCTTCAGACTTTCACTGCAGGTTTTGTTTCAGGGGACACAACTATCACAATTCTTGGCCGTTGCCACCACCTTCATCTTTATTCCCACTGAACCCGGTTTGTTCTCTTTCCCTCTCTTTCTCTCTCTTCTTTGTCTCCTGTTTGTGTATTTGTATAAAGCTTTGTCTCGTGTTTGTGTATTTGTATAAAGCCCTGTGCTGAATAAAATTGAGGTCTTTTTCAATCTGTTTCTTTCACTCTTGTTCGCTCTTTTGAGTGTGTGTATGCGCGTGAATGCGCGCGCGCGCGTGTGTTTGTGTGTGTGTGAGGAAGCGTGCGTTCGTGTGTATCGTTGCATGTGTGTGTGTGTGTGTGTGTGTGTGTGTGTGTGTGTGTCTGTGACAGAAAGAGGGAGAGAGAGATATTGTGTGTGCGTGTGTATGCTATGTAAATGCGCGCGTGCGGTCATGTGTACACGTGTGTTAGTATTTGTCTGGGCCCTCTGCCAACTGATTTTTTTTTTTTTTAGCCAAGGCAGAACCTGCAGAGTTACAGGATTCGTTTCTTGTTTCTGTGTATCTGCTCCTTTTGTTTTTTTTCTTTCTCTCCCCTCAGTTCTCAAAGCAGAAGTGGTGTAGAGGATATGGGTCATTCCGCACGCACTGGCACCTCTTTGAAGCAGAAACAACTGAAACTGAAGCTTTTTGCTCGACAGTCGCGGCAGGAGAGGTCAGCCCGGGCCGTTACACCCAGCACGAGTATGAGCGCTTCGACACCCACCTCATGACGTATCACGCTGCACGTGAAATCTGTCACCTTCGACAGGGTCAGCTTGACATTCCTGTGCTGTCGCCCATTGAAATACACTACCGCTCGCCCGACATATTAAGGCGTGTTCCCTTTATTTATCACTTTTTCTCTGTTGTTGTTGCTGTTGTCGTGGTTATTTCTGTTGAGTATTTTTTACAACAACAACAACTAATAATAATAACAACAATAATGGCATTTTTGTTTCAAAATTTGCAGATCACAAACAAAATAGGAAATGTTTTCACATTTTGAAAATAGGATGTGTGTGTGTGTGTGTGTGTGTGTGTGTGTTGCCGGAACGCGCACACGCACACGCACGCACGGACACACAGAGACACACTGATGTTCATACTGATATTCTCTTTAAATAATTCAGCAATGTGTGTCATCAGTATTTTCGTGTTGAACAGTCTTTCTCGTATATTTACCGGTGCACAAAGTACTATCTCTAAAAATGCTTCCATATATGAAGATTTTTCTGCTGTTTAATAGTATTTTTATGGAGTCGTTCAATAGTATTTCTATGGAGTTGTTTAACAGTATTATGGTGAAACGTTTTCTGCTCTTGTGGGACAGATTATGAAGCCTACCGTTATTTTGGGGGGAATGTCTGGAAATGGCATTCTGATGTGCTGGCAAATACATTAAAAATGTAAAACATATAGGCCCAAATGCATACACAAATTATCGTATTTTCAAAGGCAGTTATCATTTGACATTTAACAATACATGAACTAACGGGTCAAGTTATGATATTGACTAGAATAGTAATCAAACATCATTTCATTTGCAAGAGTAGATTTTGCTTAACACTGTTCGCAGTCTTTTTTTTTTTTACCTGTCTGTGTAAAAGGAATTGTCATGAAAGGTGTAACATGCTAACTGTCAATGCGTCTTTTTATTTCTTTGGTTTTAGTTGCTACTGCTTTACCTGTATTGTTATTTATTTTGTTTACGGTTATTCTATTTTGTTTTTGTTTGTTTTGCGTCCATAGACTTTGCACTAGTTATTGAGAAAATGTCGATGTCACAATTCTTACATACACGCGCGCACGTGTCACGTAGAGTCGTTTTGCCTACACAAAATTGCCGTTATTAAACGAATGAACTAACGATGGGGAAAATTAATGAAGTAGAAAGTGCATATCTGCTCATTCTCGGATGGGCATACTAAATCTTCCTATTTAAATAAAATTTTCAACCTATTTTGTTTTGTGTAGGTATATGATTACATACACCTACCTGCTTGTTTCCTTATTTTTGCCTTTTAGAAAAAAAAGAAGAAGACAAAAACAAAGAAAAAGATATCAGACTCCAGCGGCTCTTTTAGCAACTGGTATAGGCCTATCGTGGAAATATGCATTGGAAGTGCTACATTTGTATCAGCACTACTGCTAGCAATGTATGAACTGAATACACGAAGGCGACCCATCGTCTCTATATTGATTTCACAGAAAGATGCATCAACACGCGATGTAAGTAACTCACCAGTACTATTGATGAAGGCAAACGTTCAAACGACCCAACGATTCGATGCAGGCTATTGATATAGTACAGAAAACATTCTTCAGCAGTGGCATGACGCAACACGACATGCTATTGTTAAAGAACAGAATTAAGCGACCCAAAGGTTCACGCTGATATTACGGGAAGCATGCCTCTGCAGTTTAGGCTATACATGCAGCAACACTATATTAAGGAAGATGCAAAACAAGTCCAGTCTAGAGATAACCATTGGTTTGTCTGTGTCCAGTTCGCTCAGGGAGGTGAGGTTCTGGGCGCCAGTGCAGAAAGAAGAGGGAGACGTGTGGAGGTGGAGCAACGGCTCAGAAGTGGACGTCACCGATGACGACAAAGAGAGGTTGCGGACCTATGACGTCAACACGGAGGTGTCGTGCGCTGTGTGGACTCTGAGCGCTGGTTTCGTTCCCGAGTCGTGCCAGGGAACCCATGGGTTTCTTTGCTTGACCAACACCAGTAAGTCTGTCTCTGTCTCTGTTTCTTTGCTTGGCCAACACCAGTAAGTCTGTCTCTGTCTCTGTTTCTTTGCTTGACCAACACCAGTAAGTCCGTTTCTTTGCTTGACCAACACCAGTAAGTCTGTTTCTTTGCTTGACCAACACCAGTAAGTCTGTCTCTGTTTCTTTGCTTGACCAACACCAGTAAGTCTGTCTCTGTCTCTGTTTCTTTGCTTGACCAACACCAGTAAGTCTGTCTCTGTCTCTGTTTCTTTGCTTGACCAACACCAGTAAGTCTGTCTCCGTTTCTTTGCTTGACCAACACCAGTAAGTCTGTCTCTGTTTCTTTGCTTGACCAACACCAGTAAGTCTGTCTCCGTTTCTTTGCTTGACCAACACCAGTAAGTCTGTCTCTGTTTCTTTGCTTGACCAACACCAGTAAGTCTGTCTCTGTTTCTTTGCTTGACCAACACCAGTAAGTCTGTCTCTGTCTCTGTTTCTTTGCTTGACCAACACCAGTAAGTCTGTCTCTGTTTTTTTGCTTGACCAACACCAGTAAGTCTGTCTCTGTCTCTGTTTCTTTGCTTGACCAACACCAGTAAGTCTGTCTCTGTTTCTTTGCTTGACCAACACCAGTAAGTCTGTCTCTGTCTCTGTTTCTTTGCTTGACCAACACCAGTAAGTCTGTCTCTGTCTCTGTTTCTTTGCTTGCCCAGCATCAGTAAGTCTGTCTCTGTCTCTGTTTCTTTGCTTGACCAACACCAGTAAGTCTGTCTCTGTTTCTTTGCTTGACCAACACCAGTAAGTCTGTCTCTGTCTCTGTTTCTTTGCTTGACCAACACCAGTAAGTCCGTTTCTTTGCTTGACCAACACCAGTAAGTCTGTTTCTTTGCTTGACCAACACCAGTAAGTCTGTCTCTGTTTCTTTGCTTGACCAACACCAGTAAGTCTGTCTCTGTCTCTGTTTCTTTGCTTGCCCAGCATCAGTCAGTTTGTCTCTGTCTCTGTCTCCCTCCAGCACTCCCACCACACACACACATGTATGCATATAATTATTGTATATATATATATGCATATATATATATATATATATATATATATATATATTAGAGAGAGAGAGAGTCTCTCGCTCTCTCCTTTGTGCGAGTGTGTATGTGTGTGTTTGCTTTGTATTGTTACTTATATTTCACGATTTTAATGCATGTTGTTTCTGTTTTATTTTTCCTTGATATGCTTTATACACAAACGTGATGTTATCTATGCATTAGCTTTTGTTTCCCTTTTTCCTGTATTTGTACTCTCTCTCTCTCTCTTCCTCTCTCTCTCTCTCTCTGTGTGTCTCTGTCTCTCACTGTCTGCTTGTCTGTCTCTCTGTCTCTGTCTGTCTCTCTCTCTGTCTCTGTGTCTCTCTGTATCTGTCTCTCTCTGTCTCTGTCTGTCTGTCTCTCTCTCTGTGTCTCTCTCTGTCTCTGTCTGTCTGTCTGTCTGTCTCTCTCTTTCCAACCCCTTGCCTTGTTTGTTATCTATATGTACGGTAAGTAAGAAACGAAGTAAGAAACCTTCCTTTTCATGCGAAATTGAATTAACTGATAGATGTGTTCTAACCCGATTGAAATGAACATTTTGTTAATTCAATAAAAATGTCATGTCATGTCATGTCATGTCATCTCTCTCTCTCTCTCTCTCTCTCTCTCTCTCTGTCTTTCTTGCTCTCTCCTCCCCCTCTCTCTCACTTGCGACAATATAAAAAAACCTTTTGTAGTCATGCTTCCTTTGGAAAAGTACATTTTCTCCCAGCTTCAGTTTCAGTTTCTCAAGGAGGCGTCACTGCGTTCGCGCAAATGCACATACGCTACGGCACCCAACGTGCTTGTCAGGCCTTCAGTGCATGCTGATGATTTGTGTACCGATCAGAATGGATTTCTTCTACAGATTGTTGCCAGAGGACAACACGTTTGTTGCCATGGGTTCTTTTTCAGTGCGCCACGTGCGTGCTGCACATGGTACCTCGGCTTATTGTCTCATCCGAAAGGGCTAGACGCTCAGTTTGATTTTCCAGTCAAATTTGGGAGAAAGAGCGACAGCGGAATTCGAACCCAGACCTCTACGGACCCTGTATTGTCAGATAAGCGTCTTAACCATCCTGCCACCTTTCTCCTTCCTCCACACCTTTCTCCCATGATTTCTTTTGGTCACACACACACACACACACACACACACACACACACACACACACAAATATATATATATATATATATCAGCCACTTCATTAATCATTTTATTTCATAATCATATTTGATAATCCTACTCTCCAATGAAGAGAAACGTTAAGGGAAGAGGTCACACGAAAATGACAGTATTATTGATTGATAAAACCCTTTTACCTCTTATTTTACATAATAATTCGTGTTAGTTGTTAGTACGAAGGCATAAAGGATATCTACTGTGTTGAGCAATGCCCACTTTGCAGATTTCATATCAGTGATTACTGGTGATATGTACCAAAGTAGTAGAATGAGATGAAATAACAATAAGACAAAAAATAGTACAATGATGAAAAGCAAATCGAATAAAAATGATAGAATTGGAGCATAAAAAGGACACAGCACACGATAGTGCAGTAGAGAAAAAGTAACAGTGCCACAGAGATAAAAGCTCATGGGCAACATGGGAATAAAAATGGCGCCAAACCTCCGAGGTATGCACAGAACAAGATGTGGACAACATTGCCAATGAACTGATAAATTGAAATAGACAAATGAATAAATAAACCAAAAAGAGAAGGCACATTGCGGAATAAGATAATAGACATTGGGGGAAGGAAAGAGAGAAGAGAGGAAGACAGAGACAGACTGAAAATATAGGCAGGTAAACAGATTAGGTAATACTATATACGTTTGAGAGAGAGGGAGAGAGAGAGAGAGGGTGTGTGTGTGGGTAGAAGTTAGGTAATACTAATCACATTCAAAAGGTAGAGAGAGAAAAAAAACAAAGAACGCACCGGACTGTAGGCGGATTAGGCAGGTCAATATTATGGGCAAAAAAATATCAGTGATCCAAACAAACCAGTGATAACATAGCATGTTCAGCATGAGACACAGAGAGAGAGGTGGGAGAGAAAATTCCCCTCTCTCCCAGCACTTACACTCAGACCATTAGGATTCCCCCCCCCCCCCCCCCCCCCCTGTGCCCTAAGGGTATGTTCGCTCTGGCCTAAATATTGAAACTCTCCTTCCGCCATTTTAACCTTCCCAAACCTGAGTCAGGTATCCATTCACACTCAGAAGAAAGAAGTGAGGAAAATCGGAGTGCAGTGCCTTTTCCAAGAACACAGCACCATGCCGAAACGGAGCCTCCAATCACCGGTGAAGACTGCATCCCACGTCCGCCACCTGAACGTCTCTGGCAACGGACCCGGAGTGTCATTCCTGTGCATGTGTATGTTGGTTTCAGCCGGCAGATGTCGCGTCAGACTTTACGGGCGAACAGGGACTGCTGCACATGGAATCCTCATCAATGAAACAGGCTATCCAGTTTATGGTGCGTCTGTCTGTCTGTCTGTTCGTTCCTCTGTCTATGCTTGTTTTTCTCTGTGAGTGTACGTGTATGCGTATCTGCGTACGTGTGTGTGCATGTGCGTACACGTGGGTATCTCTCTCACTTTCTCTCTCTCTCTCTTGGTCAAAATCATGTTTTTGCTTACCTGTCTGAAACAGGTCGAATCGATAGCAGTATGCCGGAAACCGAACAATTCTAGGTAAAGCACCTCACCTCGATCGGCATTACATCACATTACACAAAAGAGTTCTACCCTGTGTACGCTACAACTTTCCGGCTTCGATAGATCGTAACAAAACCACGAAACGGACAACATGTTAAAAGCCCAATCACTCCGAGTTCTTTCGACTAAGTTTTTACCGGTGGATCCAACGCGTTCTCCAACATAACACCGAGATCAAAGTTTTAAACTGCCCCTGACTTCATCACAGCTTTCCGGCTCGTTAAATTATAACGAACGCCTCACAAAAAAGGTTATCACCAATTTTGGGGTTATTTTCTGTCGTATTAATGATTGAATCACTGACTGCAATTGGAAGAGGTGTTATCTACATGATTTGTTTTTCTTTTCTTTTTCTTTTTCTTTGCTGGCCGTTAAAAACGATTTTGGGCAGATCTGTTTAATAAACATTGTGCTCGTTTGTGTAGCAGTGTGATGTTAACGCTCACGCGCAATCAAAATCAGCAAATATCAGAAAACCTGCAACAGGCGTTTCAAGTGGTTTGTGACTGACGGACTGGCGCAGAATAGCGCGGTATGTGGCGTTATGACTGTTTTGGATGAGTGGATCGTCATATTAACTGAATATACGTGTGATACGCCCTCAAGGCTCAGACCATCTCGTTTTTACATAGGTCAGGCATCTGTTCCACTTTTTTTTTTTTTAAGGAGATGTTGTGTAGCGTATATGGATCACCCCGCACGCTTTGACGCCTCCTCAAAACTAAAACTGAAACTGTCTGCAGTGCACAGGGAAAAAGACAGGATTTTAATTTGCGTGGATATTTCATTGTGGTCTGCGTCTGCGTCTGTGTCTTGTGTGTGTGTGTGTGTGTGTGTGTGTGTGTGTGTGTGTGCCTCTGTGTGTGTGTGTGTGTGCCTCTGTGTGTGTGTGTGTGTGTGTGTGTGTGTGTGCCTCTGTGTGTGTGTGTGTGTGTGTGTGTGCCTCTGTGTGTGTGTGTGTGTGTGTGTGTGTGTGTGTGTGTGTGTGTGTGTGTGCGCGCGCGCGCGCGCGCAGTACAATGCGATACAATATAACACAACACAAACAACAAAACAATCGCTCAGATCCACACCTATTATATGGACCGTCCGAAAACCAACGCCTAATTCCCTGCAGTCATTCGCACACAATAAAAACACCACTCCCACCTCCACTCCACCCACAGACACACCCACCCACAGCCACACAGACGCGCCCACCCACAGACATCCATAGACACACAGACGCACCCACCCACACCCACAGACACCTCCCCTCGTCCCCATCCCCCCCCACACACATCACCCACAGACACACTCACCCCCTCAAGCCCCCCCCTCCCCCCCCCCACACACAACCCACCCCCACTCCCACCTCCCCACACACCCCTTTCTTCTCGTTCCAGCGTCCATGGACGTCACACTCCAGCACTTCAGGAAGAGCCGGTCCCCAGCGCTGCTTGTGGAGCCCAGAGTGGGCGGCCACAAGTGTCGCCGGCTGTGCGAAGACATCCAGGACAACGTGTCGCTGCCCGTGGGATGCTGGCTGTGCCAGGCCCGGACAGACCGCCAGGGCTGCCTGCTGCTGCTGGCTCCTGCTTTCCCGTCCACCTTGCTTCCCGTGGTGCCTCTCAACAACACCCTGCTGAGGTTCCGGACTTGTTTTCTCAGTAGGTTCACTTAGGTTGTTAGTTGTTGTTGTTGTGTGTGTGTATGTGTGTGTGTGCGCGCGCATTAATGATTATTGATGAAACACTGTCATTGAACACATACACTAAACACGCTAACCATTTGTCATTTGTTATCAACTCCGAAATCAGCTTATCCTGCATTCTTGAAAAAAGCACCCATTGATAATCATTGAAGAAGCCATGAATGAGTTTTGACTAAACACTGGCACTGAACAACCACACCAGAGTAAACAGTATCCGTCTTAACCGTGGGCACTCGTTCGTTTCCCACAGACTACGCTTACAAGAACGCCAGCTGCCAACTGCAGTGCGGATGCATAGACCAGGGGGCCCCGCGGACCATGAGCCAAGCTGCCGCTGAGGACGAAAAGATCAAGTCCGAGCTGATCCTGCTCACTGCCAACCTTTCGGCCACCGTGCGGCGTAAAACCAGTGCCCAGGACAGCAGGCCTTCTGCCAGGGCTGTTGGTGCTGTGGGGGTCAGCGTCATCAGCGGTCTCTTGGTCCTTGTCGTGCTCCTGGATCTGACGTCATTCAGACGGGACCTGCACAAACTGTTCACCAACATCCGAGCGTTCTCCAAGAGCATCAGAAAGAAACAGTGATCGGTGGTTGGGAGCACTGTGTTGAAATACGAAAGGTCGAGAGGTTCCGCTACATTCAAAACATTGATTTTGAGAAGAAAACAAAAGAAAGAAAAAAAAACTTGATTGAAATGACTCTTCAACCACAAGCACCTTCTACTCTACTTTTACGTGAAGGAAACTACAAAAAGTCACTGCTGTGATGTCACATCAGGGCTGCCTTTGATGTCTGTTCATCTGTTTTGTTTTGTTGCATTCTCCTCCGTGTACCCACCATGCTGAAGTCCTTGAAGCGGAATGCACAGACAGATGGACTCAAACGATGGACATGTCGAGTGCAAAAAATTCCAGTCGTAAAGAATGGAAGAACAGTCCGGAAAAAAAGAGATTAATCCAGAGAGAAACAAAATCACAAGACGAGATCCAAAGAGATACTGGATCTGCTCAGAATATCTCGGAAAATGAAAACCTATTGGAAAATAAGAGCGATCATGAATCAAAACCCCAAACTGTCACGCTGATACAAAATCCACAATGGACCATTTTTGCGCTTGGGAAGTTCGTGCATGCATACATATACCTACATGTTGTATACTTCTGTATGGATAGGTATACGGAGGGGGATGTAGCAAAATAGATGAACAGACACCTGTAGGCCTACATGATCAACACAGAGATAGATATACAGAAATAGCTCTCAACATATTTACAGTATAGGCCTGTGTTTAATTCTGTTCCACGAATTACGGCCATTGTCTTACGAGACAGACGGGAGCCACCTTAAGTTAAACAACTTGTATTCTACACAAACATCATATTCTGATTAATAATATACCACATTAATTTTTTCTTAAAAAAACAAAACAAAACAAAAAACAAAAAAAAAAAAACACCAGATTTAGCGGGCTACCATCAGCAGAAATAGGCCTCTCTCTCTCTCTCTCTCTCTGTATCTCTCTGTCTCTGTCGCTCTCTCTCTCTCTCACTCGCGCCTTTCATATAGCTCCAGTTTTTTTTCAATATTAGTTTATGATTTTCAAAATTATGATTCCAATCAAAATCTAGACTGTCGTAGCATATGCCTAACGTGTTGGATCGGTTATGAATTAGATGCCACTTAGAAGAACTTGGTGTCACAAATGTGTACTTTGTTAAATGAATATGGATTTAGTCACGTGTGGCGAAATCCGGGTATTGGATGGGAACTTGGTTTGATGTGTAGCCTATTACTCGACAATGTTTCACTGATGGAAGATGGCAAATTTAGAAATGACGATATTTCTGGGGAATTCAGGGTTGACCTGCTCAGATGCGTGATTTGTAGTGAAAATATTTGATCAAAGTAACAAGTAAACAGCGACAGATTCTCTCGATTTGTGTCACGAAGTAAAAGTGGACGAAGTGCATTTTGTTCTCGAATGTCGAGCACTAAAGGTTATCAAAGGAACATTAACTTGTTCAAGATGTTAACCTGTAGAAACCGAAGTCTCTTTGTTCGAGCGAAGTCTGTTTTTACAACGTGCCACCCTTGTTCTGTTTCAGTCCTGTGAAATTTATCGTTGTGTTTGTACAAAGCGTTCAAGTATAAAGGAATTTCTGTAATCATTTTGATGATATTGACCCTCATGACAGGAGAAAGTGGTGTTTCAAGTCATAAATCAATATTTAGAACAATCATCCAGAAACTTAGAAAACGGTCCGGAGATATACCACTCCCGATCAAAATGTGCAAGTTTTCAGCTTTCCAGAGTTACTCCCCTTCCTATGATGTCATCGGTGACGTCACTATGGACGTAATTACTGTCATGGCAGTCAAGGGGGTGATTTACATTATTCACTGCAGTGGTATCTTTGGAAAGCTTTCATAAAGAAGTCCATATTGTTTACATGGTTTGTGAGGGGTTTGGGCCTGAAATGTGAAATCTGTATCTGTATACTACCTCTCTCTGTCTCTCTGTCGCTGTCTGTCTCCCTGTTCTCCCATCCCCCCCCCCCCCCCGCCCCCTCTCTCTCTGTCTCTCTCTCTGACTCATACGCTTCCCTTAAGGACTCATTATTGCCATGTGTATCTTTATATCATATGCTTGTGCATTGTTATATTTTGATGTTTTTTTGTTTTGTTTTGTTTTTTTCCTGAACATGTTATAACTATCATGATAATGTCGTAATTAGTATTGTGCAGTGTATACACACAGGGCGAGAGTCCGGATCTAAAATAATAAAATAAAATTTTAAAAAGTGTTAGTAGGGGCATAGTTATCGATCATCCCCGGAGATAAAGCATTTTTGTCTGTCTGTCAGTCTCTTTCTGATCCACTTCGCGCGCGCGCGCACACACACACACACACACACACACACACACACACACGGGGAGAGAGAGAGAGAGAGAGCCGAAACATATGGGTATTTCATTCGACTCATTGTGAGTAAACACACACGTGAGCCAAAATAATACACCACCTTCTGTTTTCAAGGACCCCCAATGTAAACAAACAGAATATCACACTGTGTATCAAAATTGCTCTAATGTTCAGCCTGTGTCGGTTTTTCTGGAGCTTATGGCTGTAGCCTCGTATGTCTCATCCACAGGCAAGCTCAAACTTTGGCAGTTTGACATCGTAACAGCCATGGAGGTATTTATATTCCTCAGTCATATCCCCTCGATGGCGTCGATGTTCTATGTTTGGCAGTCTCAGGATTTTCAGTCTCTTCTGATATGGTTTATCCTTCAGGGATGACAACAGCTTTGTTGCTCGGCGCTGCACATCCTCTGTTTCGCTGCACAATGTTTTCTGCTGTGGCTGTCAGACACAGTGACCATATTCCAACAGCGGACGGACAAGTGCCTTGTACAGTTGTACAATGGTCTGTTGTGTCAGGTGGTCTAGGGATCTTCGAATGATGCCAACAATTCTGTTTGCTTTTGCTGTAGACTGTGCAACCTGTTCCCTGAAGGACAGTCCACTATCGATCAATACTCCTTGGTCCTTCTCAACCCCTCTTTCTGCCAGGTTCAGCTGTGACTCACTTCAGTTTGTGTCACTGGCTTTCATGTAATTTGCATAAGATTTTTTCCCTCCCAGTTTGAGGACATAGCACTTCTATGGATGGAATCGGAGCTGCGATCAGTTTCTCCAGTTCTGTAGTTGGTCCAGATCATCGTGAAGATCTTGAGGGTCTTGGGCAGTGGCGGTCCTAGCACAGAAATTTGCGTCGTCAGCAAGCATTTTTACGTTGTTTTTCACGTGTCTAGGAAGATCGTTGATGAAAGTGACGAAATGAATGGGACCAAGAACGATGCCCATAGATGTATTCTACTGGTCACGTCTGCTTCAGATGAATGTGTTCCATTGACAACTACATGTTGGTGTCCGCCATTCCGGAAGTCAGTGATCCAGTCCAATGCTTTGCCACAGATTCTAAGAGTTGCTACTTTTGACAGCAGTCTGTGATGATGTACGCAAGAAATTATATAAATTCTAATTCAACACATTCATAAAAGGTGAATAAATCATTACGAACCACCATGTCTCAGTGTTGATGTTGTGCCATACCAATGGCCGTCAGTTAAGTTGCAAGGATAATAACAGCACAGTCACAGCCTTAGACGTTACGAATCGACAAGGGACACAACCGCGTTTTACATACAACGGTGAAAAAAAATGATGATTAAACGCGTGTTCTGTGTATCACAAATAGTTAGAAATTAGCAAACAAATCTCTTAATGCCAGAAACCAGTAAACATAACTGGTATGAAATACGAAACAAGCAAATATCATGTTAAAAAAAAAAAAAAAAAAATCTCATACGGCTTTCTCAAGCCGTTACACTTGCGTTGAAGGTAACATTTCCAATACAGCACTCAAGATGTTCATGTAATCCCCGTCTTTGCATGAAAGCTGTCATACTTAAAAGAAATTCTTTTATGTATCCATATCGTACTCAATCTCCAGCTACATTCATTTCATCAATAAATCACCTAAAAAAATTATTTTCTGTAGAATAATTGCAGTTCACCAGCATCAGTCTCTTACTTTCTTTGGTAGTCACTACAGGTATCGTTATTTCACGGGCAGTTTGACATGATCAAGCACAATGTGTTCGTTGTTTGCAATGCTGTATTTGTTTATTCATTTTGCATTGTTTTCGTGTTGTTGTAAGGTTAAAAAGGGGACGCAAAGATTCATATCTTCGAAGAAAAAAATTCGACCAACTTTTTTTATGACAGCGAGAACGTTTTAAAAACGTTTTTAAAACATATCCTGCAAAACATTTCCAAGGGAAAATTACTTATACTGATTAATTTCCCTTGCTATGGTTTTGTCGATGACGTTTTAAAAACGTTTTTAAAATATTTACCTAGAACCAGCAAACCACTTACAACCAAGTGAACCAAAAGTGAACGTTTTAAAAACGTTTGCATGCTGTCTGGGATGGCTGTCCTAGAGTTCTGCTTTGATGATAAAAAGTAACTGAATTTTGCTGCACACCCCAAGAAAAGTGAAACTAGTCTTCTGTTAAATGAAAGTGGCGTTTGGATGGCTTTTAGGTTTGCAGTATTTCATACTTTTGTTACTGCCTAATCTTTAATAATTATTTTTTTTAAATGTTTTTTATTTATTATTATTTTTTGTTGTAGTTATTGCTTCCACATCGTTTCCTGCTTTCATTATATTTTCAAATTCAAATTCCGTCATGTAATGTCAGTGGTTTTGAGGAGGAAACAGTGCTTGCCAGCATTTTCGCACGTGCTTTTCTTTCTTTCAAAATAATAACACTTTTGGTTAATACTGCGACAGCGAACATTCCCCAGCCCTGACACTGAATGTCCTGGTCATCCGAAATGAAACGACACAATCATCGTAATCGCTGCTTTACCTGACTTTCTATGTCCACTAAATCCTTAAACAAGGAGAAAAGTGTGTTTACACGGTAAGATTTTGGGTCGGCGTTCTAGATCCTTCAAACAGTTCCAAGCACACACTGCAGATTTTGTCTTCCTCAGCCCTTCCAGTCGCCATTTTCTGTTCAAGTCAAAACTTCCGGGTTCAATTCTGTTGGTTGCGATTTCAATCACGTGATACAGTTTTGAGATTTGATGGTATACTTTCGAAATTTAACATGTGCTTGCCAAAATTCTTGCTCACGGTTTCTTTTTTTCTTTTTCTTTTTCTTATTAGGTGATAGTTTAATAGGTAAGACATTGTTTCTATTTCCACTTTAAACTTATTTTATTCTGAAATATCGATTTAGTGCGCTGATCAAGCCAAGGGAGAAAACTCAGCAGGTTTACAAAGTTTTCATCACCATGACAGAGTATTTCGTCGTCCCTTTAACTGTGAACTGTCAAATTAATACTCACTGGCGTGGATTTATTCCTATGAACAGATTAATTTTGAATGTTTGCTTGCTGCACACACCCATGAGGACATGCAGTTCATTATGGACAGGTTCTCAACCTCCTGCAGGCGCTTTGGACTCACCATCAGCCTCAGCAAGACCGAGTCCATGTACCAACCAGCTAGCTCACAGAACGCCAGTGCCTCCATCCCCCCTCCACCCCCACATACAATCAGGATCGATGACACAGAGATCGAGTCATTTGACAAGTTTTGCTACCTGGGCTGCACCCTATGCAGCAACGGAGCCCTTGATGCAGAAGTGACGCTGCGCATCACCAAGGCCAGCTCCGCCTTTGGCAGACTCAACAACAGGCTGAGGAACAACAAAGGCATCAGGCTCAGCATCAAAATCAAAACCTACAGAACTGTTGTGCTGACCACCTTGTTGTACTACTGTGAAACATGGACGACGCATCGCCGTCACATTCAACTACTTGAGCAGTTTCACTAGAGATGCCTACAAAAGATCCTCGGCATAAAGTGGCAAGACAGGGTCTCCAACCTCCAGGCCCTAGAGAGGAGCGGCCTGCCCAGCATCGAAAGCTTGCTGATTCCGTGCCAGCTACGCTGGACAGGACACGTTGTCCGCATGACAGACAGCAGGATCCCGAAGATGCTTTTGTTTGGCCAGCTGAAGGAAGGCCACCGCGAAATTAGAAGACCCTGCAAGCGCTTCAAGGACACCTTGAAGACAAACCTCAAAGCCTGTGACATAGACATCGTTTCCTGGGAAACTGATGTCCTTAACCGCTCTCGCTGGAGGATGCTGTGCTCTAGTGGCATAAAGACGTTTGGAAACAAGAGAACGCTGGCCATTAAGGAGAAGCGTAAGCGAAGGAAGCAGGGCTCAACTTCTGGAGACGTTTTCCCTTGCAACACCTGTGGGAAGTGCTGCACATCTAGAATCGGCGTCTTCTCCCATATGAGGACACACACCGACAGATAAGCCTGCCTGCCTACTCATCTGTCGGTCCGACGGGAGACTACATCATTTGAATGTGAATTGTTAAGTGGTTTTTTTTTTTCAACGTGATGTTCAATGAAGAAAGTACATTATGTAAGTAGGTATGAAAGTCAAAATGGTTTTAATCTACGGACGGGAAAAAGTACACATAATAATGTTAAAATGCTCTCTTTTTTATGCAAAAACAAATTAAAGAATGACATTTACCCTCTTGGACATCGACCGTTCGTTTGTCAAAGCTACGAAACACCCACTCATCCAGTCATCCATCTATCCATCCATTGAGAGAGAGAGAGAGAGAGAAAATTAATGAAAAAATGGGGCAGGGGAATTATCACTGACTGTGTGACTTGTACAGTAAAGGATCCTCCTAAAAAGATAACATGACCAAAAAATTTATAAAAAAAAAATAGTAATAATAATTTTAAAAAAATAAACAAAAGAAATAAAAGAACCACGTGCAAGTGAAATGACTTTTCCAACGTAAAGCCCTGATGGCCGTCATGTGTACAGAAATATCTGATATATGCTTTCTCTCTCTCTCTCTCTCTCTCTCTCTCTCACTTTCCGGTTCACGTTTAAAATGAATCTAATGCATAAAGGAGCCAACAAGAAAGAAAAGTAAAGGGAGATGGTGAGTAGTGTGCGGCCAAGTGTATTTTCTAGGTGAAAAGGCAAGTGTCCTTGAAAAACATAGGTTTTGTTGTCAGCAAAATCAACATCCAAGGGATCTCCGAACGGCATATAAATCGTTCGTTTTCGTGCTATGTCACGTTGACCGATTGAATACTATGGACAATGAATGCAACTTCTGTGCATGATATTGTCTTTCAACGTTATGCAGAAAGACAGACATACACACAGACTACGGACATACAGACAGGCGAACAGACAGACAGACAGAACGTCCACGCTGCACCACATTTGTGTGTTGCACATGAATGTTGATATTACCTCTCATAATCGACCAAAAATATTCCAAACAACAAAGAACAGCTCAGAACGCAAGATTTAATCGAAAAAAAAAGAGGAGAAAGGCGCAATTCAACATGGACAAAAATGGTATAAGATAGCACACAGAATATGAGTAATGATATTAAACTTTGCTGATGCTACAATTAAATCTCATGGGGTGGAAGCAAAAAAAGAGAAGAAAAAATCTAACAGGGGTGGAACTGTTTCCTTTTATTTGTACCTAAGGGCATACACAGAAATCGGGGATGGAGGGAGAGGGGGGGGGATCATCCTGGTAAGGTTGGATCAAGACAGAAATCAGAAGACACACATTCAGTGCAGTTAAGTAAGATTCTGTAAGAAACGGTTTTTGACTCAGTTTGCACAGTTACATTGACGGCGTTTCGTTTTTGACTCTGTATGTACAATTCTACTTATGGTGCGTTACTTTTTGCTTTGCAGAAATGATTTATGATAACACAGATGTCATTATAAAGAACAGAACAATACACACCGGGTGAAGGACTGAAAATAGTGCAGGACTCGAAGACGGTGAGTTTTTGTTTCGACAATCTAAACCTAGACAAGACCAGTGTTCTTCTTTTAGCTTCAGTCGAAGGGAAATGTCGAATGGAACTGATTTTTCTGATTTCCAAGTATTGGTTCGACCTCTACCCACCCCCATCACCCTCTCGCCTCGACCCACTGGCTGTCGATGGAAATCGAATCAATGATTTGGCGATGTTTGGTTTAAGGGGGGACACGGCAGTGCAAAAGAGACCAAAATGATGATTTTTCATGATTGGGGTTTTGATGGATTTTGATTCTTGAACATCTCTTCTATCATATGCATAAGTTTTTCTACTGTAAAGATGTCTTTAACAATGAAAAAGCTGCCAATAAAGATTGCTTGCTGAATCACAAAAGTGTTTATTAATAATTTTTTGTTCAATTTCGACGCAAGTCGTCAAGTTTCTGGCCTTGACAACATACCTTGGACTTGCTCAATGATGAGTAAACCTACAACCATGAGACTTTGCATGATTGTTTTATGACATGTTATTATCACGAGTATGTATGAAGATATTCTCTGGGTTTGAATTCATAGCAGTTCCAATCTTTTTACCCATAGTAAATTTTGAGGATTTCGCAATACCCAAAATTTCAAAAATTCATAAAAAGTACAATAATTGAAGAATCAACACAATCTCACGTGAAAATGAAGATAATGTCATTGTGTATCAAGTCCACATAACAAAAAGTGTCTGCATTGCACCACATGGACCACAAACCCAATTTCTTTGATACATTGTTTGGCGACCATTTTGATTTGTTTCCATAGCAACGGGTATTCACAGAAATCTAAGAACACTTTTTTTGTGATCCACAAGTGATGATACACCTAGTAGACAAGAAAAAGAGATATAGTCGGAGAGAAAAAAAAAGTCGTTATTTGACTGTAATGTCTGGCGTTAATTTAAATGTTGAGAATACAATTCTATCTATCTGTCTATCTATCTATCTACGTGTATAATTAATATATATAATATATAAAATTATATGGCTTTACCACCGGCTCCGAAACGCTGCACACCGGTGTGACGCAAAAGTGTTCAGCGTGACGTATACTTTGACTCGCTGACAATCAACGTCAATCTGGCAACTTGCGAGTGTGAGCATGCGGCTGTGAAGCTGTAAAACGAACAAGCCAAAGTAAGTAAAAAGCACCACCAGTATTGGACTTGCTATTGCAAAGAATGGCAGGCCAGTTTGTACTTTCATTTTGAGTACCCTACCTTTTGGAAAAGTACGTAAACTGATGCTGTATATGGAAGCAAACTTTTTAGCAAAACATTTTGGATCCCAGTGACCTTTGGAGTTAAAATGAAGGTGATTCAGTACAGAATGCCGGTAGCCTAGCAGTAATTGTAGTAGGAAGAAGTGTATGGACTGACAGGTCGTCTGCCTAGGCCTCACGGCCTTTTTTTCATTTCCCCTTCAATTACTATTGAAAGAGTGCAAAGACGTGCTACTAAACTGGTGCATGAAATTAAGGATTTGTCTTACGAAGAAAGATTGAAATTCCTAAAATTACCCTCAATGAAAGCAAGACGAAAAAGAGGAGATTTGATTCAAGCCTATAAGATCTGTAGCCTAATGGTATAGACGATATAAAAAAAAGATCACTTCTTTGATTCACCGCCAGATACTGATATGGAAACAAGAAACAGTGTTGATAAAATTTATAAACAGAGACATAACAATAACACAAGGAAATTTGCTTTCAGTTATAGGGTTACTAACGACTGGAACAAACTAACCACTAACATCAAGTATGGTTCCAATATCAACAACTTCAAGAACCTTATCGATAATCACAAAATTTTAAAAGACATCTGGTTTGACTTTGATGGTCCAAGATAATTGTAACTGGGTCTACTTAGACTGAGACAAGACCGATAACGACATAGCACAAAGAAGGCCGTGAGGCCTTGTGCTAATCATAAATGAGACGGGGCGTAAAAAGCCGTGAGGCTACGATAATCAACATTAGCCCCTAACCTGAATCTGAACCTGATAGGGAGGGTGTGCAGACCCACTTTCGTCGGATTTTCGTCAGGACTCCCCTGTTATTTTTGGCGAGAACCGTGTGCGGGTAATGTTCAACTTTAGAATACTAAAGTCAGGGGGGCTGTTTAGACGAAAAACAAACGGTGTTTTAGGCTCACCTCGATGCGCTGAGTTGAATGGAACCCTCAGCTAAGCTCTAGGACTCCTTTCCCATGAAACTGCGACAAATACACAGTAAGCTGAGTACTCCTTCCCCACCTGCACGCCATTTTGACAGCTGATCAAGGTGGGTGATCAGCAGTTAAAATGGCTTGCAGGTGGTTGCTCTGGCTGTGATCGGCTGAACTTACTGTGTATAAAATTGTCGCAGTTTCATGGGAAAGTAGTGGTCGTACAGCTTAGCTGAGGGTTCCATTCAACTTAGCGCATCGAGGTGAGCCTAAGACACCCTTTGTTTTTCGTCTAAACAGCCCCCCTGAGTTTAGTATTCTAAAGTTGAACATTACCCCGTGTGCGCATGCGCCTTTCCATTGCCGGTTTTTCTTGGTCACCGAAAGGCTAAAATTTCGTCTGTATCTAGATGTATCGCTGTCGCCAAGATTTATGGTTGGGGTGTGTGCACAGCTTAGCATGTTCACTGATGGGATGTTGTCAATCTTTTAAAGCTCTCAAGAGTTGGTGATCTCACTATGTTTTCTTCCAGGTGGTTCCAGTCTTTTATTGTACTGACAAAGAATGACTGTACTGCTCTGTCTGGCATCTGCTGACTTGGAATGTTCTCGTGTTGTTTCTTACGTCGTGGTAATCGCTGTTCCGATAAAAGGATTTTGAACAATTTCAGTGAGCATTTTTGCAAGTTTACAAGATATATTTGGTTTTATGACTACACCAATAATTTGCTTTATTTTCTTTGTTTACTTTGAACGTGTTTCATGTAAGACACCAAATATCATCATTCTAGGCATCATTTTATTCACAGCATACATTTTTTCTTTATGTCTTTGTGAAGTTGAAGGAAGGGGAAATTACTGTTTTTGACAACTGTCCGCGAGATCTAGTATGTATATTCCGTTTCAAGGCAAAGGTTCCATGAATCCTTTTTTTTTTCTTTTTTTCTTTTTCCTGCCGCAACATGCTGCCCCGGAACTGAACTCAGGGGTATGCGGTTGGGGTGCTGAAGCTGCTTTAGACCCTCTTCTATCCTTTTGTTGTCCCAAATAGACCTATTTTTATGTTTTATCTTACGCCCCTGCGCACACACGTCAACAATAGTCAATGATGACGGCTGACCTTCCAAACTGAAGAGTTGAAGAGATCACGTGATCTACTTTCTCTTTTTTTTCCCCAGATCTCGATCGGAGGAGTCTATAACTTCTTTTTCTTCTTCCTATTTTTTTGGTACAGTAATAAACTTACCGTGTTGTTTCTCTTAAAATGCTGAAGGTGTCTTGAGCTCTTGGGACATTTTTTGACAACATAGCTTTTGTTGCTTGGTTCAGTCTGTGCAAAGAAGATGATGTGATCAAACTCTGCCAAAAAGTTGTCCAAGAAAGGCAGTGCAAACCCAGAAAAGCTAGTTACAGTGGTGGTCTGCCCATGACGTCATGTGACATACGTCTCTCTCTGCAAGCCGTCCAACGAAAAGTCCCGGAGGAAAGCGGGCCTGCACACCCTTCTAAGTATCTTTCTCTTTTTCCTTTTTTTGTGGAATACCCATACGCTTTTTCGTTGCCTCATTCATGGACACTTCATTACCTGAAAAAAATGTATGTTGCGTTACTGTTCGCGTTTATCATGATAGTACTATTTTGATACGCTTAATGGAAATGGTTGGGGAAAATACAAAGAAAAAAAGGCAGAATTCTACTGCTAAAGATAGCCCATTTCAGCACACACACACGCACACTCATATATATATATATAGTATAATGTAGTCACTGCTGGACATTGCACTTCCTGCTGCGGCTGTGTAGACCGACGCTGCACATGTCGACAACTTCACAAGTGTCGGTTCGTGTTCGTTAAATCAACATACATTGAAATACAGGCGCTTTAGAGAGGATATGGTTCAGTTCTTCAAGATCACTAACAAAATTGATGATATTGACCCTAACACTTTTTCCTCAGCTAACAAGTCTGATATAACCAGAAACTCTAATACTAACCTTTATACTCAGTTTTGCAGGACTGATATCCACAAATCATCTTTCAGCATCATAATGGTTGAAGGTTGGAATACACTGTTAAATGTAACGAAATCAGCTTAAAAAATTTTAACAATTCAAAAATCTTCTTGACAGTGATTCTAGATCAATTGTGCAGAAATATGACTTTGATGAATAATTATTTAGGCAAATTAGCATGCAAATGCAAACCCTAAAACCAAACTACCATACCAAGAAGGGGCGTGGAAAGACTTCAAGGTTTAATTTTTGCCCCAAATACTGTACCTGTACCTGTGAAAAGGGTCAATTACCGTCGTTTGTTTTTGAGACTTTTGACTAGCTGGGTGATTACGCGTCGCATTTATTTTTCACATGCCAGCATTGCAAAACGCACGAACATTTTCTTTTAAATATGTTCCAGAATTTAGGATACCAAAATAACATTACCACTTATATGATGTGCCTTATAATGATATTTCTCATTATCGGGCCGAGTCGGAGTTAAACGCTGAAAAGCTCTTTATATGATTCAACTTGATAGATCCAACAAGAAAGGATGCAAATTATTATCGCTCCTATCAACAATGAATTGACAATTTTAGTATGAGAAGAAATGTTTAAAAAAAAAAAAATCAAAAAAAAAAATCATAACTTTCAGCGACTCGGTACAATCTTTCCTCTAGATTCAACAAAAAGGCCCAATATAGTTATCATTCACAACTGATATCCTAGTTAGGAATGAGCTGTGTTACATAACATCAGTATTCAACCAAGTTCTTTGTCTTGTTACTGTATAGTAGTTTCGATTCTGATAATGTTAACTATGCATGACTTTAACACAAAAGTAGAAGATTCTATGATGGTTAAGTGGTCAGAGAGCTAAGATTTTCTTGTCCACCTTTTAGCCTGGGTCTGTACCATCGTCGTTTTATTTCTAAATTTTAGGTCTGTTTCTGAAATTATGAAAAACGATTCCTTTAATTCTAATCTTCTGAAAAGGCCGAGATAGAAATGACAGTAACCAAAGGAGCTAAGCTTATGGGTAGTAGTTGCCCTTGCTTTGATTATGAAATTAATTCCTTAAATCTTAACGATGGCTCTTACTAGTTGCTATCTGTATTACTTCTTCTTGCTCGGCTTTGATACGCTCAGCTTCCCAAATCTACCAGTGTGCGGCTTGCCGGCAGACTAACAATGAAGCCGGCCTATCAGCTCTCACCTTGCAAAATCCAAGTTTACAAAGTTCAAATTGAACTTCTCCAAAGTCGGGCATTGACTTGGACCTAAAATTACCTATCTCCCGTCCGTAAATTTGTGTACATGACATGCAGTCATATTGTAATCAAAACATTCCTAGACATCTGTTACATCGACGACTTCAGTATCGTGTTCGTTATCTGGATGTTCTCAGTCTTTGAAAACAACAACAACAAATACAACTGAGTGTATCGCCACTTCTTACTTGTGTACAATGGCGTCCTCAACTTCAGGTATGCTTCTCATTTTTTCTGAGCTTCGTTGTGACCAAAAATCTAAGCAGATATAATCTCCGTATTACAGAATACTGCCATCACAAGGTTAAAGATGAATAGTATACCATTCTCATTGTGAACAAGTGATTAACAGGTAGGCCTAGGAAGCAAGATGGTTGAATCGTTTTCGAAACAGTTAGCAGTAGGTGAAGGAAAAGTTCCCTGCACACTTTTGCGAGAAACAGCGAAGGATGAAATTAGTTTGGAGGCACACATGGCATACTGAGAAATAATAGAATACAGAAAATCATGTTCACTCTTTGGCGCTAATCCCATGTGAACAGTCATACTATACCTACTTTGCTTCCTTCTATATATCCTTCTTCAGTACTGCCTGGTGTCTTCTCAGGTATTAAACATTTGTTGAAACTGGGAACCCTCTATCAGAATGATAGACTGTAATTCAATCGTGCCTCCATTGACCCTTTAGTTGAAATTGAGTCTGTGTGTGTTGATAAGTAAACAAACAAACAAATAAGTAAACAAGAAATGGATGAATGAATAGATGAATAAATAAATATATGAGTGGATTTATTAGCTAGTTTCTCATGACATGCCAGTGTAAGTGACTACTCAAAGTGCGCAGGACTGTAATGTTCAGACAGACGGGCGCGATCTGTTAGTGGTTGGGAAGGTGAGTTTTAAATCCGAGGGTACTGGTTTCGAATCATGGTTCGTCGCAGGTGAGCGGTGGTTGTAATCAAACAATTTTTTATTTGCTTTTAATTCTTGTTTTCTTTTGTTTGTTTCTTTCTACGTAAATGTATACTCGCAGCGTTTAAATCACCTTGTTTGCACGAAACAGTTCAGATACGAAATATATTTTTGTTGGATTTCGGGAGGCATGGAAACTACATGCACCAGTCAGGACAGAACCAACAGCATACAGATGTCAGTTGTGCAAAAGCATCAAAGAAGAAAAATTCTTTTTAATCTTACACAAAAAATAAACCTGTGTGCAGAGATGGATTGGCAAAGTACGAAGGTCGTGATGCTGCTTTTGCGTCTTCTGCACCTGGGACAGGATGGACAAAACCACGGTTTTGGGGTGCAAGGGAACTTTTTGATCCAAGCTCCTCCGGCTAAGGATTTTGCCCGGTTGGGTGACATCAATATTGGTGTTCTAGATTCCAGAACAACCACCCCGGATGAAACGTTTCCATGCAGTGTAAAAAGAGCGTATGATTTCAGATATGCAGAGGCAAGTAACCCCCCCCCTCTCTCTGTCTCTCTGTCTCTCTCTCTCTCTCTCTCTCTCTCTGTTTGGGTTTCAGCAAGTGATGATATCCTAAAACAACACCCAAATCTTTACAGGCGTACTTTTGAATTAGTTATTGTAAAATCTTCCTCTGTATTGCTGATAAGATTAAAACTTAAGTATAATAACTAATAAAGCATATTTATGTTCAAAATAACATCAGATTGTGCCCCACCCTCTCTCGTGAGTATTTTCTCAGTAAACAATAACCGACACACACATACAATAGCTTTGTCTCAGCGAAGAATAATGTAATCATTGATCTTTATACCACAAGACTCATATTCTGGTGGACATTTGTGGAATACTATTTCATCCATACGTAATGTAAACTCCAGTCTTAGTGTCTTCAAAAGACTGTATCATGAATATTTGATGTCAGACCTAAGCAGTGTGGAACCTTGGAATTATTGAGATTGAAAAACAAATGTCTTTGTCTCTGTGTCTATATCTGTCTCTCTCTTTCTCTCTGCAACATCCCCTTCTCTGTCTGTCTGTCTGTCTCTTTCTCTCTTGACCCCGTCCATCGTCTCTCTTTCTCCTTTGCTATTTTTTCATTCTTTCCTCACTTTCTTCGTTCCCTCTCTCATTCACACATGCGTGTGCTATGTTTTGTGGAAAGTTGTGTATTTTCTACAAAACCTTTTTCTGCTTTATCATTGTTCTTGTGGTTGCCATGCAATATCTATGTACTACCTTTTTCCTCGTATTTCCTAGACTAATTTATAGATTTTCTGCACGCGGGTACGAAGAAAACAGGCCAATAAGTAAATATTCCTCATCCCTCACAAAAACAAAGTTTTGATTTCGATTTTGATTTCCTTCCTACCCGCTGCTCAGCGAGTTGACACACTTGTCTTGTCTACACTAGTCCTCCACCAGACACTGGTCAGTCTGGAGTCCGTCTTCACTGGTCAAGGACCGGGGGATGCACACCGCGTCTCCACACCTCGGAGTTTTCCATCCCAGAACATCATGGTGAGAAGCAGACCTGAACCATCACCGTATAAACGACAGCGCGGTGTTGGCCATCATCATGACTGCTTCTCACTTGCTCTTTGCGGGATGGAAGCCAGGAGGAAACACAAAGCAACCACGCGCAAGATACTTGAGCTGCTGAGTGAGGGTATGATCCCTCTCCAGTATCTCAGAAGACAGCAAGCCGAAGTACTGCTACAGTCTCTCAATCATAAGTGGAAAAAATTAACGATGCTTTGATGCGACTTTTGATGCCATTTTCTACACTACGTCAAAGTGATGAATACACCAATCGGTTTGCTCTGTCAGCCAAGTTCGCTGCTAATTCATTTCTAAGACGACTCTGCCGGTCCCATCGTCTGCTCTGCCAATCAGCGCAATTCCCTGCCTAAAGTGTAGAGTAGTCATTAATTCGGAAAATTGGACGTCTTCCAGGTTTATCTCTGTCTTCCACCAACCTTTTTTTCGACTTTTAAGCTTTATCTATTGCATATTAA
This sequence comes from Babylonia areolata, assembly GCF_041734735.1. Lineage (NCBI taxonomy): Eukaryota > Metazoa > Mollusca > Gastropoda > Neogastropoda > Buccinidae > Babylonia > Babylonia areolata. Next base: position 6,090,151 of record NC_134899.1, read on the forward strand.
GAGAGAGAGAGAATGCGAGTGGTTTATTCATCAGGCCTTGGCCCCTAATGAAGGGGTAAGTGAACAAATACCATTACAAAAATTCAAGAACAAAATCAAAATTCAACAAAATGATACAAGAAATGAGAAACAATAGTTCACGACATACTACGAGGCTACAATTTCTCTGACTTTGAATGCTTTATATAAGAAACACGACAGGTTACGCACGTCACCTTGCCTAGTGGATGACATAAGAAGAATCCGTTTAAAGATACATGGATATTGGTAGTACTTGGAAGGAATAAACTTTAGTCTAATTTTAGTAAGGGCTGGACAGCACAAAACAAACTGTAGTTCATCTTCCTTGAAATATTTACATATTGGACAAATCAGATCTCTATCGTCATGTTCTCTGTATCTGTAATAAGATAATAAAATTATACAGCTGTACTCCCAACCTATATTTTGTCGTTCGATATCTCAGATGTTCAATTTATCGATTTCAGGCCTTAAGTTTTGTTTTATATCAAGTGCATTGTAAAAGCTTCTGTACATGTTAAATCTTTCATGACCCTCGATATCGTCATTCATTTCTGCCATCAACAATCAATCAGACGCTATGTAAAAACGATGAAAAATGTACTATGTAATCGAGATTCTTCCATTTCTATCAACAAATACACGGAACAACAGAATTTAGATAAAAAAGGGTATCTGTTACTTTCTTTCTATCTAGATCGTAGCAATTAAAGTCTGTAAATCTCCCGGGTTTATCTGAATTTCCAGATAACATTTTTATGTCATTTAGTCTCCGGTTTACTTCGTTTCACATCTGGATCTACAATATTTGATTTGGTCGTTTTTTGGTTCATTGCCGGAATGTGTGGTTGAAAGATAGCCTGACATTATATTTCTTGTCCGCACTTAAAAGAAAAACTTTAGATAGCACACAACACACAAAATTTCATTTTTATTCATCTATTTTATTCAGTTATTGCATACAAATATTTGAAAGAGGACACTGATTAACTAGAATGGGCAAATTTGTTGTCGACGGCACTTCTTCTTCAGCCATCTTGCCTGAAAAGTCCATCACTGTGAGAATTTGTATTTGTATTTGTATTTCTTTTTATCACAACAGATTTCTCTGTGTGAAATTCGGGCTGCTCTCCCCAGGGAGAGCGCGTCGCCACACTACAGCGCCACCCCTTTTTTTTGTATTTTTTCCTGTGTGCAGTTTTATTTGTTTTTCCTACTGAAGTGGATTTTTCTACAGAATTTTGCCAGGAACAACCCTTTTGTTGCCGTGGGTTCTTTTACGTGCGCTAAGTGCATGCTGCACACGGGACCTCGGTTTATCGTCTCATCCGAATGACTAGCGTCCTATCCACCACTCAAGGTCTAGTGGAGGGGGAGAAAATTTCGGGGGCTGTGCCGTGATTCGAACCAGCGCGCTCAGATTCTCTCGCTTCCTAGGCGGACGCGTTACCTCCAGGCCATCACTCCACTATTGTTCTGGATATGTTAAGCCTCGTCACTTTCGTTATGAAGTATCTGAGCGGTAAAGTTGTAGAAAGTACGGGAGTAGGTTTAAAGGTTGACAAATACAAAATATACCCATGAGAGAAGCTTTTCCGAAACTCGCGCCCCATCCCACGAAAGCCAGAAATGGAGAATTTTGGTGTTGCGTTCAGCAGTGCAGCGCCCACCCCCACCCCCACCCCCCATGACCAAACCAGGTTTCGGGACCAGCGACAGTGACCTATGAGTTGTTTGGTTTTTAGTGAAATTATGTCCAATGTGTCTGTTCAGCACAAGCCATAAGTTTCCACAGTTCTGAGCACATTGGTGGCCGTAAAATAAGATTTCGATAGAGTCGTGTAGCTTACATAATTTCATTATTTAACTCCAGTAATTCAATTGTTGACACGAAGGAAAAGAATTCGTTCGCCAAGAGGACTCCATATCCGGCGGGAGAATGTTCGTGGCACCTCTCACTGAGTGGACAGGTTTATTCAACAAATTCTCGGCCATCTCCAGGACCCAAAGGCGCCATGTGGTCCGGGAGCAGAAGGCGTGCTACCTAGGAGGTGGATACCATATTTATTGTACTGCCTCCACACTGGTTGCTCCTACGTGTGAACTCAATGGGGTCGGAGCTGCCCCATGAACATGAGAGACCCGTCTCCTAAGTAGAGAGCTGAGGTGGCACCCCCTGCACTTTCTTCAGCATCTGAAGAAGCCTGATCAAAACCTTCCTCAGGTTCCAGACAGGGCTATATCCCTTCCAGTTTGGAGGCACCTAGGGAGGCATCCTGACCTTGGGGGTCGACCCAGCAGAAAGTAGAGTTGGACCACTTAGGCACATGGTGATAAGGCTGCAAGGGCTGTGAATCCCTTTTGTTCCCCCAAGCCAGGTATGCGGGGAGGAGGGGGGGGGGCGACGACAACGACGATCATGTTAATGACAGAAAAAGATGTTTCGGAATGCTTTGCCCTCGCGTAGAGAGCGTGAAAACTGAACCAAATAGTTTTAATGTTTATTATGATGCAGCCTTTTCTGTCACATTTATTTAAATGGTGTTTGTGTTAGCATCCTTTCGCATGCAAGATTGTCCTGAATTTTGACTCCCAGTTTCATAGAAGACACACGAACATATAATTTTAAATACAGAGTGAAAAAAGGACAAATCAACCAGCCAAGTAAACAGACGAAAGGAAACACACACACACACACACACACACACACACACACACACACACACACACACACATTGGTAAAAGAGAAGAAACCACCCCCGATGACAGAGGAAATGTTTTTGATTAAAATAAGGGGGACTTCCCACGCTTTCTCACACACTGTGCGCCCACCATGATTTCTCGCAATTGAGAGAAAACGTGGGAGGGGAACGACCACACTTTCTCGCAATCTCACGATTTGTCTCAAAGTGAGAGAAATCGTGGGCTAACACCAGCCCTGCCTGCAAGCAGGTATGCCAGACCCTGTCATGCTGAACATTCTCGAAAGAGTGTTGGGAGGATTGCTCAGTTATCTTGCAAGATGGGGCTCAAACATTTGGTTTCTGCAAATTGATCATTTGAATGAGGCGCTAGGTCCTGTAAGAGAGGCGCTTGAAATATTGGAGGTAGTCCTGACTGACAAGTGGTCAGTCCCTTCACCCAGCGCAGTGCACACCCCAGAGGAACATTAAATGGTGGGGAGAGGGGGGAAGCAGTGCTGCTGCTGAGACCAGGGGGGAGAACGCTAAGGGCTGGACTTAGTCCTCGATGTAGCCCAACGTGTCTCAGAGGCCAACACCGGCATGGGTAGGATGGGGGAATCAACCTGTGGGAACCAGCCACCCTGTGAGCCCATATCCAAGCGTCACAGGCTTCCAGACTTCATGGAAATAGGTATGTTGCCCAGGTCGGAGGGAGGTAAGGTCCGACTTGGGTGTCGATACTACCAGCGGACCAGTGAGATGGCAGCCCAGAGCCACCTGCCTTGCATTGGTCTTCCACAGCAGACGAAACCTGTCAGATAGCGGGGTCACCTGCCAAGAGCTGGTCTTTCCCCCGGGGGCCTGTCACCTTCCCCTTCTTTCCAAGGCCAAAGATTTTGGAAAAAGAAGATCGATAGTGGGGTCATATGCCTCACTTCTTACACGCTATACTCTCCTGCAGGAACCAGAGGAACCAAATCAGTAGTCTCAGTGAAGGGGGGCCAGAAAGTGCAGACGGGTCACAAACCTCCCCTGGAACCTGCGGGGCCAGAAAGTAAGGATTCCGTGACCGGTATCCTCTCCCGTGAGGATACTAGGGTGCTCTCACCTGGAATGGGTTGATATACAGATACTTGTCGTGGGATGGGGGAACGGAGAACTGTGCCACTATTGAGGACAGTCTCAGTGCATGGCTGTGAGTTAGGGGTGGTCACCAAATCCCCAACAGATGAAATGCCCAGCACCCACCTCCAACACTGGCAACAGCAGGGGCACACACACACACACACACACACACACACACACACACACACACAAACACACACACACGTATATAATTATGTATATATGTGTATAATCACACACACACACACACACACACACATACACACACACATATATATATATATATGTGTGTGTGTGCGATTATACATTTTTTTTTACATATATATATATGTGTGTGTGTGTGTGCGTGAAACGAAGTCAATAAGGGATAAGAGGCGGAAGCAGGAAATGAAAGAAAAAAAAGGATGACATAAAATAAGATACTGAGTAAGGGAGGAAAAAAGAAATAAAGGAATCGAAGCAAGGGGGAAAAAAAGAAAGAAAGAAAAAGATATTTTGAGAACCAAATGAGAGCAAGGAAGAAGTGAATGAATTAAAGGAAGATAAAAAAAAAAAAAAGATGAAAGGTTAAAAAAGTAAAATAGGAAAGATAATGTCTGTCTGTGAAGATCTTTGTGGGGTCAGCCCTATTTTTCTCCCTGGTCTATGCTTCCCCAAATTTTCTTTCAGCCAGGTCTGAGTTCCTCCAAGACGGTGTTCCGCGGGATCTATGTTCTCCCAAACTTACGTTTTGGGGGTCTTTGTTCCCCTGGGTCTTTGTTCCTCAAGGTCACCCCAGGTTCATGTTTCCCTAGGTCTGTATTCTTCCCTATCAGTATTCATACAGGTCTTGATCTACTGCTGACCACTATATATTGTGCATCATTAATACTTTTTACCTAGTTTTGACCATTGACCACTACTAAGCACAACAGACAACTGATAATAACTGACCACCGCTTTCCACGGACCACGGCTGACCACTGCTGACAGCCACAGACCACTGATCACCACTGACCACCGAGCACAACTGATCACTGCTGTTCACCACTGACCATGGCTGACTGGCACCCGAAATCATTGGGAACATAGAACAACCAAGGAAAAGAAAAAAAAGATAAATAAAATTGTGGAAACACAGACAAGAGGAACTTAAACCTGGGGGACTTAAACCTGGGGGAAAGTAGACATGCTATCCTCTCGCCCGCCACCCCCCCCCCCCCCCCCCCCCCACACACACACACACACTCGCACGCACAGTGAAGTGTGTAACTAACAGTTACAGTAAGAGAAGTGTATTTTGCAAACTTTTATTTCGACCCGATTCTATTCGAAACAATGCGCGTGGACAGAGGAACCGCGTTTTTGTTGTTGCCTTTTTTTTTTCTTTTTTTTTCTTTTTTTTTTAACAAATTCTCTTCAGTGATGTAAATAAACCAATAAATAATAATCATGTATGTAAAGAAAAACAGTACAAAGGAGAGGCAGACAGATAGGGAGAGAAAGAGGCCCGAACACATTTTTGGCTTCAGAAAAAAAAAAAAATTATGCCCCACAGACACATTTTAATTTGTTATGGTTGCGGGTAAGTCTGTGCGTATGACGCATTTCTGGTGGCAATTTATAAAATGAAGCAAAACAAACTGATCAAGTCGTGAACTGTCAGTGAAGGAAATCATATGGACAATTTACTGGTTACTAGGTAAACACTGAACTGTTGCAACGCTTGAATATAGCTAGCCCGCTGATATGTCGTCAACTGGTGACAACTCAATGGATCTCTGACATGCTGAATTGTCACTGGTCTGCTGATTTGTCCCCGGCTGGCACTGATTTGGCGGAGGCCTGTTAAATGCTGATATGTCGTCGGTCCGTCGATGTTGTGTCGCTGACGACAATTCAGCGGTTAACTGAGCTCTTTCGATTTGTCGCTCTTTTCTTGTCATTTGTAGTATTTCTAATCAGCCGTGCAATGCTGGTTGTCATGTCGGAGATATCTTGTATTGTTCAGTCATTCTTCTGCCAATGTTCATTTTCAAAGTGACATTGTAGTTTTTTAATTGTAATTTTAGTATTCAAATCTATACGAGAAGTGACGTAAACGGTCAAAATAAATGTTGCAGGTCCTGGCTTACGCGGTGGAGCAGATCAACAAGAAGCATATACTGCCAAACAATCTGACATTGGGATTTATATTACTGGACGACTGTGGAAGCAGCAGGGTCATTGCAAAGCAAGCTTTGGCTTTTGTTCCGCAACCTGATTGCCCAGGTATTCTTCTTCTATATTTCGTTTTATTTATTTATTTATTTTTTGTGTTGGGGGCGGGGAGGGGTGGGGTGGTAGATGGTGTGGGGGTGGGGGTTGTTTTTTGTGGTCTCCCCCCCTCTCTCTCTCTCTCTATATATATATATATATTTTTTTTTTTTTTTAATACACATATGAACACACACACACACACACACACACACACACACACACACACATATATATATACAGAAACAATATGAATGTACATATGGATATATACATACATACATACATAAGAAGGGCACACTCACACACAAACATAACACAATGCATATGTGCATATACCACATGCACAATAAACATATGGATTAAACATATATACATTTAAACACACACACACACACACACACACACACACACACACACAGATGTACATATACATATATGATAAGGAAATGCATACACACATGAATGGCAAAAATCATTATATTTGTACAGGTGTGTAAACATTACGAAGTGACACAGTCCGCGAACTATCCATGACATATGCATGATACTTATTTTTGAAAACATTTGGGCTTGAGTGTACATTAAATGAAGACAATATGGCATTCTACAAACAACCACCAGATTAAGATAAGTTTAGATTTGGAGAGATTTATTTCTTGGAAGAGAGATATTGATCTTATATACATTGCGGATTGGTTTAGTTTGGAATCTTCTTCTGAAAGATATGGGGGCACAAACAGACAATATATCAAACAGTGAAACAGTTTTATTATGTGTCATTTTCTACTTGCGAGGTGGAATATTTCTTCTTCTTCTTCTTCTTCTGCGTTCGTGTGCTGCAATTCCCACGTTCACTCGTATGTACAAGAGTGGGCTTTTTATGTGTATGACCGTTTTTATCCCGCCATGTAGGCAGCCATACTCCGTTTTCAGGGGTGTGAATACTGGGTATATTCTTGTTTCCATAACCCACTGAATGCTGACACGGATTACAGGATCTTTAACGTGCGTATTTGATTTTCTGCTTGGTATACACACAAGCAGGTCTGCACATATGTTGACCTGGGAGATAGGAAAAATCTCCACCCTTTACCCACCAGGCGCCGTTACCGAGATTCCAACCCGGGACCTCAGATTGAAAGTCCAACGCTTTCACCATTGAAAGTCCAGCGCTTTCACCATTCGGCTGTTGCGCCCGTCGTAGAATATTTAATTCCCTACGGTCCGAAATAGTTAATGACAAGGATTTGAGAAGCTCGTCCATGGAGACTGAATAGTCGTTTTTAAGTGTTTTGACTGGATGAGTCCCATATTGTAGAAGGATAATTCATGTACGATTCAATGTATGTACTGAAAAACAAGTTACGGCTATGTAACTTTGTAAGCCTATGGAATGTTTTATTTTAGAAAGCTGATGAATGTTTTTGGATATGATTTTGCACATCATCGTGATATGGCATGACCATGACAGATTATCATCTATAGTGACATCAAGAATTTTGTGGTGGTCAACTTCCTCAGTTACATTACCACTGACAGAAAGAGATGAAGAATTTTGTGAGAGATTCTGGCGCTTTTGTCTTGCTTAAAAATTAATTTTCAATTTTTTAGGGGTGGAGACACATGTAATTTCAGTCAGACCGGTCTACAAATCTGTTAATAGTTTTCTGCAGAACTGTAAAACCTCTGTCCAATTTAGCTTGAATAGTATGTATAGTGGTGTCGTTTGCAAACATTCCCCAAAACGTTTTAACGTATGTGGTAAACCATTTATATCAGTAGAAAATAGAATGGGACCTGGAGCGCATCTGAAAGGGACACCATGACTTATAGATAGTAAGGGAGGTCTGCAGCCACCACGTGATACGATTTGTTCTCTGTCAGTTCAGTTCAGTTACTCAAGGAGGCGTCACTGTGTTCGGACAAATCCATATACACTACACCACATCTGCTAAGCAGATGCCTGACAAGGAGCGTAACCCAACGCGCTGAAGACAAATAATATTGAAGACGTACGTTCAAGGGCTGTATCGGATAAGCTATAAAGTTTTAACTTTTAAAAAAGATAGTTTATTACATCAAAAGCTTTCTTAGAGTCAACTATAAGGACACCAGTTATTTCACCCTTATTCATGTTAGTAAGCCAATTGTCGACAAGGTTATTCAATGCTACATGACAGGAATAGTTAGCTCGAAAGCCAGAATGATTTTCATGAAATAGATCGAAACTGATGTAGTGATTAAGAATGTGTTTATTTATATGGTTTTCCAAAGGCTTGGAGAGGAGACACAAAATAGAAATAGGTATGCAATTCGATGGATCTGAATGGTGACCGATATTTGTAAATAGGTATTACCCTTGCAACTTAAAAAGCTTTTGGTGGTGCATAACTTATAAATAAGTTTCAGCAATAATTGGAGCTGATTGATTTTATATTTTGCCATCACTGCCATCAAAACTCTTTGTATTTGTTTGCTTTAGATGGGAAAGGGCATAATATTATACTTCATGTATACTCCATGGGAGGTTATGCTCGTCTGATCTTGAAAGTCTCTTGCGGACAACTATGCACTCCTTCTCTTTATAAGTCACATGGCTTCCAGTATCTGAAAGGATCAAATTTAGAAATAGCATGTATATGTTTCAGTCCATTGAACGGTTCTGCGCCATCGTACCTTTCTGACCTGGTCAAAATATACAGTCCACCACGCCCTGCCTTGTGTTCATCTGACACACGCATATTGGAAATCCCGCGTTACAGACGCAGGTCCCATGGTTTCCAAACATATACACATCGTGGCCCTTGGTTTTGGATATCTGTACCACAGAACAAAAGACACTGCTCAAATATAAAACTTTTTAAGTGTAATCTTAAAACATACTTATTCAAACAATATTCGAACTATAGATTATTCTCTCCCCAAACCGTCTGTGTGTGTGCGTGGATGTGTTTATGTAAGGGTTGGGGTGAGGTGGGAGGTGTGTGTGAGTCGTAAGCGTTGTTACGCTTTTTAATATTAATTTTGTGAGTTTCTGTCTTGATATCTCATGTGGGTGAGGTGAAGGAGCTGTGTGAGTCGTAATTTTAGTCAGTTTTGTATCTTAACATTTTACTATGGGAGTGAGTTAAGAGAGCTGTGTGTGTCGTCAGTGATGTAACACCGTTTTTGACTAGTTAGCGAGTTCTATCTAATCCTTTTTTTTTTCTTTTTCTTTCTTTTTCTTTTTTTTCTTCATCCTGTTTCTTATTTGTAATAGGTGTTTTGTAAAAAGCGCTTAGAGCCACAGGGTAAACACTATGCAAATGTACATTATTATTATTATTATTATTATTATTATTATTATTATTGTTATTATCATTATTGACACAATCAAACTTGGCAGTACATCCATCCCTCTTTCCACAGTTGGATTATTGACACAATCACACTTGGCAGTACATCCATCCCTCTTTCCAGGTCAGTCATGAACCTCTGTGTTGTCCTTGACAATACACTGACCATGCAAAAATGTATCGGTCAGACATGTCAGTCCCGCTACTGTCAACTGCGGCGCATCAGTGCCGTCCGGAAATATCTGTCCACTGACGCAACATCTAGACTTGTCGTTTCTCTCATTCTCTCTCGCCTTGACTACTGTAACTCTATTGTCTGGTTTGCCTGCTTCATCCATTCAGTCCCTTCAGCGCATACAAAACTCTGCTGCCCGACTTGTCCTCAGAAAGAAAAGATCTGAGCACATCACTCCTCTTTTGCAACATCTCCACTGGCTCCCTGTCTTACACCGAACAAAGTACAAGATCAGCACTCTATGTTATAGATGTATTCACAAAACTGCCCATTCCTATCTCTGCGGCTGCCTTCACCTCTACACTCCATCTCGCTCACTACGATCGGCTTCGGATCCACTCTGTTTACGCATACCCAGATTCAAACACTCGACTGTTGGCCGCCGTTCTTTCTCTGTCTCTGGACCTTACAATTGGAATGAACTTCCTCTTTCGCTTCGTCAAGTCTCCACACTCAGCTCTTTCAAGTCCGGCCTTAAAACCCACCTCTTCCCAAAATAGCCTCCCTTGCCTGCCTCTTCCTTGTCTTTAGTTTCTACAGTTTTAGAGTTATGCATGCGTGTGAATGACCAGTGCGAAAGCGCTTTGATTTGTTTCTGCACAAGATTCAGCGCTATATAAATACCATTATTATTATTATTGTAATCATTATTATTATCATTATTATCATCATCAACAGCAATATGTTTCGAGCTACAGAAATCATGAAAAACATCTAAGTTCTAATGAATGGATTGGTCAGTTTTAACCCGATACCTGCCTTCCGTTGCACTGTTAACGCCTAGAGGACGTAACTCTCTCGTCCAGTTTTCATCAAGTCACAGTTAAAGGGAAATAGCCCATTTTGTTTCTCCCGGTTTTCTAGAATGTTTGAAGATTGTTTACGTCCCTTAGACTTGTGTGGTCTTTACTGTATGACTCATACTCTCCTCTGTCTCTCTCATTACAGAATCTTCATAAACGGGGGCTCAAGCTGGTACTCCTTAAAAAGACTACCCTTTTGGACTCAGACTATAAACAGACGAATATTCTCCCTCTAATCCGTAGATTAAAGTACAATAAAGGAATCATGATGCAAAAGATTATGACAGGTAATGCACCACCAACATTAATAGACCAATTTTCTGTAAATTCGTCAAGGAATCCCCCCAAAGTCCATATCCCAATTCCAAGAATTGACTTGTTCAAATCCAGTCTGGTTTACTCAGGCGCCACCCTATGGAACTCACTCCCAGAAACAATGAAACAACACCATTGCCCAACCACCTTCAACCTTATGCCATGATGTGTGATGTAAATCGTTCATTTTATTGATACTATTTGTCAAATGTGTATGGTTGACTGAGAACCTTCCTCACCCTCTATCTCCCATTCTGGTGTGTAGTGCGGTGTGTGTTGTGTGTGTTTGTTTCTTTCATTTTGTTCATTTTTTTTCCGATGCATTTTACTAACACCATGCTAGTGCCAGTATGCCGTGTGTGTGTGTGTGCGTGTGTGTGTGTGTGTGTGTGTGTGTGTGTGTGTGTGTGTGTGGTTGTTGTTTTGTTTTGATTTATGTATATTTTTTCCTCTGTTATGTATCTGTACTAACACCATGCTTTCATTTTATTAAATATTGTGTAGTGTAGACCCTATTCAGGGAGGGGACTGGATGTAAACAAAAAACCAAAAAAACCCCCACACCAGTGCTTGTCTATTATCCTCGAAATAAAGAAAGAATAAAGAATTTGTCTCTACCTCTCTCTCCTTGAACCCGTCTTTTTCCCTTTCCAAATCTCTCTCTCACCGTCTCTCACCCCCTTTCTCTCTCTTTCCACTTTCTCCCCTCTCACCCTTTTCCTGTCTCCTTGAACCCACCACTCTCTTTCCCCATCTTTGTCTCTCTGTCTGCCAGTCAGTCAGTCTGTCTGTCTGTCTGTCTCTCTCTCTCTCTCTCTCTCTCTCTCTCTCTCTCCCTCCCTCTCTCTCTACAAAATGGTTCTGTGCAGACGCAGGGAGCAACAGCCTGCGTTATTACGACGTGGTGGCGGTGATGGGATCCAGAACCAGCGATCTGACAATGACCGCAGCAACGATCCTGAAGACGGCAAATATACCCCAGATCAGTTTTTATGCCACCAACGATGCACTCAGTGACTACACCCGGTTTCCCAACGTTGTGAGAAACATTTCACCTGACAGGTCTGTTCTTATCATTATTTTCAGCTGTTCATTCATTTATCTTTTGTTTTGTTTTTTCACTCCTCTATCCTGTCTTCTTCCCAGCAAGGAAGTAACTTCAACCAAAAAGGTAGTTCTTACCAATTGTGTTCGCAGTGATTAGAGTGATGGACAAACAGAAAAAAGTTGAGTGGTTATTCATTTGATCCACTGGCCAGCATTGCAGATGTCTGAGTGTTTCAGGTCTTGATATTGAAATCTGTCATAAAGGAACGAGTAGCCCTCTTGGCTCACGTATGATTCATTTTAATTTAAAAAAAACGACAAAAAAAACAAACAAAAACACAAAAAGAAACAATACACACACACAGATAGACAGACAGACAGACAGACAGATAGATAGATAGATAGATATATAGATAGATAGATATACAGACATATATAGATATATTGACCTAAGCTTACGGTTGGGCAAACAATAAAGTGAGTGCTGAATGACCAAAGGTTTCTCCATTGCGATGGGAATTCATTAACAGCTTAGTCTTTTGTGAAGGACTATGACTCAAACAAGATTGTACTTGCCCCAGGTCCCCTTCCCTCACACACCCCTACACACATTTCTAAACGGGGTGTGTCGTGAATTCGTGTGTGTGTACGTGTTTTGTGTATGAGTGCGAAATAGAAATGCTACTGTGTATTTCATTATCGCACGATTTTTGTATGTATGCATCTGCATTTCCAGTGTTGTTGTTTTTCATGTGTGTATGCATCCATATTTCCAGTTTTTTTTCTGTGTTTCCTCTCTTTATTTTTTTTGTTACTCTTCTTTTTTTTCAAATAGGTTGGTATAAAAAAGCAAACACAAAAAACAGTTGTTGCTGATTCAATTACCATATATATATATATATATATATATATATATATATATATATATATATATATGTGTGTGTGTGTGTGTGTGTGTGTGTGTCGGAGTGAACACGAGAGAGAGCTGATGTGTGTTCCCGAGAGCTTCGATAAAAAAAATAGCTGTTTTAGTTTACTGCCATCAACTGGCAGCAATGCCTGCTCATTAACAGTGTGTTCAGCTGCTGAACCCCACGCATTGTCGTTGCTGTAGTTCACAGAGAAAGTAACCATTGCTCACCTTACGTCTGTATCGGTGAGATAGAAGTCTAAGAGAAGCAGAAAGCAGATGTCAATTTCTCAGTTCAGCTCAAGCGATATCAGCTCCTCTTTTCTGGCTCGTCAACGCCGGCAAGTGCAAAGCGAGTGAAGGATCTCGGGTGGGACGAAAGAGACTTGCGAAGTTCGCGTTCGAATCGAGAGAGAGGGCAGAGCATTGAACTTTGAAGGGAGACCGCCACAGTAACGAAAACTACAACCCGGACGTTTTCTCCATGAGTCAAAATGATCTCACTTTCACTGAAGAAGGAAAAAAGTGTCACCAACGAGGATGTTATGCGGTAATTCTGTGCTAACGGGGCTGCGATAGAAAAGTTGTCCGTGACGGTGGAAAAACTGCGATCGCTGGTCTTTTCTCTGCAGACTGAAAATGATCGCCTCAATATGGAACTGAAGCAGGTGGAGAAGAGAGATTAAACTTGTTGAGATTCAGTTTACAGTGGAGTTGGCAGACTGATGCAACAAAAACTTGTCTGCCTACGTTTGACGCAACACCCGCAGATATTTCATGTTAGCAAAAGTATCGGTGTGGACCGTTAGGAGACTGCGGCCGACTGCGAATGCAGTGTGCTTGCTCATTTAAAGGACAAGCTAAAAGTGATGGTAGACTCCAAGAATATAGAGATGAATCACTGGTTAAGTCCACGAAGAAAAGAGAACGGCGCAGACGACAGCAAGAAAGTACCATGTGCCATTATTTTGCGGTATAATTCCCGGCTGGTCCGTGACTCTATTCTTTAGGCCCGGTGAAACCTTCGTGGATCGAAAGTGTTGATGGTGGATGGTTGTTTTGTTGAGGGCTGTGCTTCTACTGTTGCAAGCGCCGACGTGGTGCCAGACATGTCCTACAAGGTCCTCTAACCTTGGTGCACTGAGAAGGCTCTCAGTAGTGATACTGCTCTTTCTCCCCCCTCTCATGCCGATTCCCTTCCCTCATTTCCCTCAGGGGTGAGGAAAAACATGGCCTGGGGTAAGGGGATGGGGTTGGTGTGTGTGTGATGGAGGGAGGAGGGGGGAGGGCAGCTCTCCTTTACTCACCCCAGATCAGGTCTGGTCACCCCAGTTATCTCTACGAGAGTGACATTTGCCTGTGTGTCAGGAAACCCCGCCATCCAGCTGGTCTCCCTGTGCGTGTCAGGTGGTTCCAGGTTGTCAGCTCGCCAGTCTGCCAGTGGGTCTGACACCCAGGTCGGATTGGTCACTGGTTTCCCATCCAACCTGGTCAAGTTTTTTTTCTTCCTGGGGCGCCAGGTGACCCTTGGCGATGGGCTCACAGAGCGGATGGCACCCACTGGTGGATTACTATACTGGAGTTCACCCCTGCGAACACTGGACTGCTGGGACAACCGGGGTAAACACAAATACAAAACAAGAGGCAAGGCCTTCTAGACTCACTTGTGATATGCGCTTTATCCTTAAAGGAATGATGAGAGGGGGAAAAAAACAAAACAAAAACACACACACATTAGAAAATCGTTCACATGTGTTCTCTATTAAAGACATATATTGATAAGCTTGGGAGAAAAAAAGAGAGCATTCGAGTGGGATCGAACCATGTCTGTTCAATTCTGAAGCAAGTAGACTTATCCGGCAATGAAGTTATCCATACCGCTGCAGTGCATCTTACGTCATTTTAGTTTTAACGCGATAAATATATCATTGTATTGGAGGTAATAGCACCATTAAAATAATGTTTCTTTGTATTTCTATATATCTCAATTATTCAAGAAATTATTTTAATTAGGTGGTAAAGGAGACATTGCCATTGCCTCTGGTTGTTTTTTCTACATCTCCACAGACCATGTGTTACAGTGTGCGGGCAGTGTCAAGTACACCATCCCCACTCTGTCCCCTTCCCTCCCCTTCCCTTCACCCCTCCTCCCCACCTTCACCCCACCCCTCTTTCTTATCTAATAATAATAATAATAATAATGGATACTTATAGCCTATAGCACACTATCCAGAAATCTGCTCTAGGTGCTTTACAAAAACGCTTTTGTTAACATAAAACATTATATCTATGTTACATACACACACAAAAATGTGACTACACACACACACACACACATACACACACACACACACACACACACACACACACACACACACACACACACACTGCATACATACGTTTTACACATTCATATACATGCATGTAGTTATGTACACATACATATGTATACACACATAGTCAAGCACAGCTAACGCAAAGGAAGTGGACCTGCCACAACTGAACTTATTGCTGAGGGAAAAGGTGAGTTTTGAGACGAGATTTAAAAGATGCGAGGGAATCAGAATAGCGGAGGTATCAGGGAGCTTGTTCCACGTCTTTGGTGTCCAGTCCAAAGTCCAGCCTTTGAGGTCGCGCCTACACTGTCCCAAAACAGTGTTTTATTACTTCTGCCAGTGTGAGAGCGCCTTACAAAGAGTCGCAAGGTTACGCAAGCGCGGTATAAGGGGTCCCCCCAGAGGAAAGCATTCAGCGCGGTACAGTACACGTGACTGACTGCTGCCCCGCTGATGCTGATCTGTGGGCAGGTCACTGCGGCAGGCAACTGATTCTGAACAGAAGGCTAGGAACAGAGCTCTTTGAGGTCAAAAGGAAACAAACATTTTCAATTTCATGCATTTTATACTAAATTGGTAGAAGACGCAAATCCGCTTTTATGAATGTATTCCAGTTTCTTACCATTCATGACATGTCATAAAAAATGAAATCGGTATTATACCGACTGCAAAGGTGAATTTACGAAGGTAGCACGGGATCATTTAGTTCGTAAGTACAATTTTGTTGATATTTTACGCAATACACAACTTGGATATACTCCATGCTCTGCTTATTAATGTAGTAGAATATAAATATCAAAATATGTGTTAACCCGGTTCGGTTTCAATGAACATTATCGGCGCTCTGTCCAGACAATAAATTCGGAAAGTATGGAGGGCAGATGATGGCAAAATTGAACATCATGTCTTGATATGAAAAGAACGGTATGAAACATACTTTTCTTTGGAAATGAACCGGCATTTGCAAATGTGACTCACGAACCCAGGCGCAGTAGACGTCGATTTAGCGTGGGATATAAATAATAATGATAACAATTGATAATTTTTTTTTTTTTAATGATTATGTAAAACTTTGTTGTAACACGTGTAAAATTGAATCCAAGTTACATAAACTAACTTTCCCCGACACAGATGTTTGAATTACTGGATTTATAATAATGATAGTAATGAATCTATCATGCAGTCCTTAGCCCATGCAATGCAGTCAAACAAAGCCTGTGCAAAATTATGTATTTTATTAATGATTACCTAAAACCTTATACATATGTAACATGGAATCCAAAATACCTAAACAAACTTCCGCACCCTGGATGATTTTATTTTTCAGAAACACTGCAGGCACTCCATTTTCACATCAATTCTCCCCAGTGTTTAACTGTTTAAAGTACTACTGTTCATCTTATTATGAAATGGGAATTGTATAATTTATATCACTTGACAAGAGTTTTCCTCTTTATCTGAAGAATTGGGATAAGAACACCGGATTCTTTGTATCTTTCTATTTAATCTATTTTATCGTGAAAAGAACGGTTTTGTTGCACACATTTCGACCATTTTTGTATCTGCCCTGGACTAGAAGTAGATGGGGGGACTTAGGAATGAAAGCTAAGGAGAACTTACGCTAAATCTATCCTCGACCAGGCCGGCATGATGCTCTGATGTTGTATCTTCCTCATCCCCCTCCCCTTACCTCTCCCCTCTCTTTGTGACGCAGTATGTTAAACGTGTCGTCACAGTTTGTATAAACAACTGGGGGTTACGCATGTGCGAAGCGAGCAGATGTTTTTCACGTCGGCTCCATCAAAAATTAATCAAAAACTGTGAAATAAGTTAAATAACAACGGAAGTATGCGACTTTTGTGTGTTCTTAATGTCCTTTGCTACTATTGTGCTGTTTAGCCATTACTAGATAGGTCTGTGAAAAAACAGTGAAGAACTTTACATGTGTATGTCAACTGCTCAGGAAGTCAAGTGAGTTCGCCATGGCGAAACGGAAGTAGAGTCTGTTCTGTAGTTCGTAGTATTCTCAGTATTCTCAACATTCTAGATACTGTTGGAGATATTTAGCACTACTGCTGGCTCTGGCAGTACAAAATTAAAATTGGGACTCGAAAATCATCAAAATACACCTAGACTGGACTGTGCAAAAACAGTAAGCTAACATGTGACAGAAACCGAAAGTGGTGCTTGCCGTCTGCATTGTTCAGAATGGCTTCTTCTTTTTCTTCCTGAAGGAACTGAACGAAAATGGACATGTAGTCGTTTACCAATAACTTGAGTAACTGATGAGTTCGAAATTGCTGGCTGCAACATTGTGCTCACGAGTTAGAAATTACTGGCTGCAACATGTGAGTAGTGTGGTAGAGACATCGACTGCCACGGTGTGTCGAGACCGCTGATCGGTCGGCGCCATTACGTGTTCTTAAAACTTTCATGATCAGTGCTTTATGTACACCATTTTCATCATCACTATGGCCCTCATCACCCTTGCTTTCACCATCATTGCTCTACTTCGGCAACATTGGATGAAATCTGAAAAACCCGAACCTGATAGCTCATTAGATGTGATTCAAACTGGTTTTGCCAAACAGACCGTTTGTCGAATTCACAACATGGGACTAAGCCTAACAACAAGCATACTGTCTACTAAAGACTTCAGCAGGAGGTGTAGATTGTTCACTAAACAGAGAACAGTTAAACTCTATCTGACAGTTCTTCTGTTATTTCAGTCATGCACACCAGAACCCAACCCAGGCCCTATCAGAAACAGATCATTATCCCCTTCCGTTAACAGTTCAGAGGAGCACTTCCCTTGTGGCGAGTGTGATAAGACGGTTACCTGGGATGATAAAGGAATAGAGTGTGAGACCTGTGGGTATTGGTTCCATGCCTGATGCCAAAGTATCTGGGATGACATGTATGAAAACCTGAATGTGACACTTAGCCCGTGGTACTGTGCCTTGTGTGGAAACCTGAACAGCATCATAGTTTTCAACCTGCACATCAATGACTGGCCTTCAGACACATGAGAACCTCAGCTTGACTCCTCTTGCGAAACCCCAACAGAATCAAACTTCCGCCTACTCCACACATCTACTCCTTCTAGAGCCAGCCAACAAAATAAGTGGAGAAACTGACCCCTCAATGTACTAAATGTAAATCTCCAGTCAGCTGTTGCAAAGAAACCTGCCAATGCAAAATGTCATCAATAGCATGAGACCTGATATAATAGTTGGTACAGAAACCATGCTGGACAAGGACATTGCAGACAGTGAGGCCATAACAAGACCATACAAACTGTACAGGACAGGCAGAAATAGAGATGGAGGTGGGGTCTTGATTGCGGTACGTTCAGACCTCAAAGCTGCCCTGTACCAGAACTGAAAACTGAATGTGAGATTGTGTGGGCTGCCCAGAAAGTAGCTGGGAAAAAAGACTGTACCTGAGTACCTTCTACCGACCTGACACCAAAGATGTAGTAGGCCTGAGAAAATTCAAAGAGTCCCTAGACCGATTCTCAACGATTTCCAACCCTCATGTGATGATCGGGGGAAACTTCAACCTCCCAGGATGGGATTGGGAGCCGACCACTCTGAAGAAGAAAACGTCCTATGTTGAATTACACAAGGAGTTACTTGAGACATTAAGGGACCATGGTCTCGAACAGATGGTCACAGAACCTACCAGGCTCGAAAATACACTCGACTTAGTCCTCACAAACACGCCAAGCCTAGTCCCAAGGTCCTCACAAACACGCCAAGCCTAGTCCCAAAGTCCTCACAAACACGCCAAGCCTAGTCCCAAGGGTCAAAGTTGTAATGGGCGTATCGGATCACGAGATCGTGTACTTCGAGTACAACGTAAATGTGCAGAAGACGAAGCAAAATCCGAGGAAGATTCACCTGTACAACAAAGCCAACTGGGACGGGATGAGGGAAGCCATGAAGGAACTAGATAGCAGGCTGTAAAAGGAAGAGGGTAGCATTTCAACCCAAGAACTCAAGACCAAGTTTAAGGCAGCCTACTCTGAGGCAGTGGAAACATACATTCCATCCAAACAGGCCCGTCCGAAGTTCAGCAAACCCTGGGTGACTCCAGAGCTAAAAAAAAAAAAACTCAATAGGAGAACACGAGTGTACAAGATGATGAAAAAGAAGGGCACCCAGGAGCTCAAAGATGAATGTCAAAAACTGCGAAGGACCATTCAGCGCTAACTCAGGTGGGAATACTGGACATACATAAATGACTCCATCACTGAAACCTCCCCGGGTGAACCTCCTTCGCTTGAAAGGTGCTGGACCTATATCAAACATCAGAGGACAGCAAAAGTAGGTGTCTTCCCGCTTAAAGTGAATGGCAGACTGATATCAGAGCCAAAGGACCAAACAGAAACTCTGAACAAGCAGTTTCAATCTGTGTTCACTGAAGGAAAAGCCTACACGAGGGAGGAGTTTCAGGAGAAATGCCAGACGAGACATGCAGACTATCTGGAGCTGACCAGTATCCAGATCTCCGAAGATGGTGTCCTAAAGCTCCTCAAAGGATTAAATCTATACAAAGCTTGTGGACCCGATGAGATAACGCCCAAGGCGCTGAAGACTCTTGCACCAGAAATTGCACCCATACTGACTCGCGTATTCCAATCCTCCATCAACACCGGAGTTGTACCTGAAGACTGGAGATCAGCAAATGTCGCCCCAGTTTTCAAAAAAGGGGAGCACTACGATCCTGCAAACTACAGGCCAGTCTCTCTGACAAGTGTGCCTTGCAAGATCATGGAACACATTATTGTCAGTGCTCTAATGAACCAGCTAGAGAGCAGAGGAAGACGGAACTATTAGAGTTGATGGAAAAAGTGACAGAGACAATGGAAAAATGTGGTCAAACAGATATTGTCATCATGGATTTCGCAAAGGCCTTTGATAAGGTAAACCACTCGCTCCTCCTCCACAAGTTACATCAGTATGGAGTCTAGGGCCATGTCAACAGGTGCATGTCCTAGCCTACATTACCTCCCGAAACCTGGAGGGGGTCAGGCTGGTGTTCTCTTGACCCTCTCCCGGGAGGGTCACTACCTTGTTGTGGTCGGGAGGCTTAGTGGCCAGTGATCAAGCCAGCTATGTCGGCGGGGGCATCAGTGCTTCTTGGGGTTTTGCTGCTCTGGTCCCAGGTCTTAATTGACAGCCTACATAGCCATCGTAGCTGTCCGGGCTGAATAAGTGGTGGTTTTTGTACTGATGCCCCTGATAGGGCTTCCCATGCCGAACAGGTCGTGAGTGAGGCCCAAACTAAACGTGACCCACTGTCCCTTTCGCTATTCTCTGTTCTTCTTTTTACCGCCTCTTTTCTGTCCTCAGCTCCCCATCAAGCCTTCTTTTCCACATTCTTTTTTTTCTCTGCGGCCTTCTTCAGGCCCGCCGTGTTTGCCGTGCGGCGCGACCTGTGATGGAGGGGAATGAGATCCTGGGGATTGAGAGAGCACGCTGCTCTCAACACATCCCTTTGGCTCGGACCTCTCCTAAGACAGGCGGCACACATTGGCCCGTGTGTGTCAATCGGCTATCCCCTCGTGGGGCTGGGTCAAAACTGGCAGTTTAGAGGCTAACGAAGGTAACCCCCGTAGTGCTCGGTTCTCTGTCCCCGGGAGCTGGGCATGATCGGGGGGGAACACGTTGGAGCTAGGCTGTTGGTCGTATATCCCTCCCAAAACCTGGAAGGGGTCAAGTTGGTGTTCCCTTGACCCTGGCCCCTAAGTTGGACCCCATGGTGGGTGGGTAAGGGAGGGATGAATTTACAATTATTAAACATGAATCCTAAACAAACACACACCCCTAAACTCGGAAAAAGGAGGAGACCGGGAACAGACGACTCAGACTCAGATTCAGAGGTCGTTGAGACCTCTGGATTTTGGCCGTCGTGGCTTGTGATGGAGGGCACTGATGACGACAAGCCCTTGTCGGCTCTCAGCCCTTCGCTATCCAGAAGGGCTTCCAGTGTCTGGCGGGATTGCTGAAATCCATCAAGAGGCTGAGGAGCGGAACGTTTTTAGTGGAGACAGAGTCTAAAAGGCAGACACAGCTTCTGCTCAAGGCAACCACTTTTGTGGATAGGGCGGTGAGGGTTTCCCCTCGTAAAGGTCTCAACTGCTCAAAGGGGGTTATCAGGTGCCCGGAGTTGAAAGGAGTGTCTGAAGCTGAAATCAAGAGCGAGCTGTCCTCTCAGGGAGTGACCGACGTGTACAGGGTGACGGTGAAGAAGGGGTTGGACAGAGTCCCGACCAACACTTTCTTCCTCACCTTCTGCTGCCCGAATGTCCCCAAGGACATTCGAGTCGGATACCTGATGGTGAGTGTAAGCCTGTACGTGCCGTCCCCTCTAAGATGTTTCAAATGCCAGAAATTTGGACACGTGAGAGACCGATGCAAGGAGGAAGAGGCGTGTGGCACCTGTTCAAAGGCGGCGCACCAGGGCGATTGCGTCAGTCCAGCCCGTTGTGCAAACTGCGGAGGCGGCCACCCGTCCTCATCGAAAGACTGCCCTGCCTGGAGAAAGGAAAAGGAAATCCAGAAGGTCAAGACAGAAAAGAAGATATCCTTCTTTGAGGCAAGGAAACAGGTGGAGGCCGCGTCGCCTAAGGCGTCTTACGCCTCTGTCGTCAGACCCAAGATGGTGGACGTCGCGGTCCAGACGACGTCCACAGGGACGCAGACGGACGACGTACCTACCTCATTAGAACCTCTGGCCTTGGGTGGAGGCGCTGCGTCCACCCCTTCCCATCCTGTGCGGCAGTCCTCAGGGGCTGCCGGGAGGGAGCGGAAAGCCTCGGGCGGAGGCACGTTGTCCGCCTCCCGCCCCACCCCACCCCCCGGCCCCCCTCGCCCCGCCTCTCGTCTGCCTGGCCCTCGGGCTGGCAGAAGTGGCCAGAAACCCCCCGTACCTCCAAAACTCAAGGAGGGGAGGGTTGCGGCCTTGGCGGGATCGGGAAGGGCCGAGGTGGTGGATATTCCGACTTGGTCGGAATCAGAAAAATTCAATTCTAAAAATAAGTACTCCATCCTGGCCGACCTTGAGCCACCACAAGCAGAGGAGCAGGGGGTAGCGATGGAATAGGCTGCTGCTTTATTTTTTTTTAACCTTTTTAATGGCAGTGATCCACTGGAACATCCGGGGGGTTTTCGCCAATATACAGGAACTTCAGCTACTTTGTTGTGCTTTGAAACCTTCAGTGCTGGCGCTGCAGGAGACTCTGCAAAGAGATGGCAAGGTTTTATCTCTCTCTGGCTTTAACTCCGTTTTTAAACCCGCTCAACCGAAGCAAGAGGGATTGATGGGAGGTGTCGCTCTTTTTTTACGCAAGTCCCTTTTATACAGTATAGTTCCTTTAAGCAGCCCTTTACAGGCGGTGGCAGTCAGAGTCACACTTGAGAAAACCATCACTGTCTGCTCTCTGTACCTTCCTCCTGCCGTCCGTGTTCTGAGGCAGGACCTCATGAACCTGGTCGACCAGCTCCCACGACCATTTTTACTGTTGGGCGACTTCAATGGACACTCCCCACTCTGGGGAAGTGAGATGACATCAGCCCGAGGTCTTCTCTTGGAAAACCTTCTTTCCGATATGGACTTGTGCTGTCTTAATGACAAGTCTCCCACTTACCTTCATCTGTTCTCTGGAAAGCTCTCGTGTTTAGATCTGTCGGTCTGCGATCCATCGTTGGTCCTGGACTACGAGTGGAAAGTGCACGACGATCTGCACGGGAGTGACCACTTTCCTGTCGTCCTCTGCCCCACAGATGGAGAAGGTGACTCTCTGCCTGACCGCCTGAACTATGACAAAGCAGACTGGGGAATTTTTACCATGAAGATAAGAGCAGACCTGCAGGAAGAAACAGTATTGAAAAGCAAGGACCCTGCTGACACTCTGACTCGGATCGTTTTAGATTGCGCCAAAGCAGCAGTCCCATCGTCTACCTCCAAGCCTCAGGTGCCAAGAACGCCCTGGTTCAACGCGGAATGTCGGGAGGCCCGTAAGTCTCGGAAGAGAGCGCAGCGACGCGTCTTTCGGAGACCGGAGACCGATAGCGTTCGAACCCATCAGCAGCTGAGGGCGAAAGCCAGGTATGTTTTTAAAAAGAGCCAGAGGAAGTCATGGAGAGATTTTTGCTCTTCCTTAACCTCCAACACACCCAAGAAGAAAGTGTGGAGGGTTTTAAAAAGAATTAAGGGCAAAAACGTATGCCCAACCTTTCATCATCTTAAACTTTCAGACGCTCTGGTCACAGAGAAGAAAGCAGTTGCCAATTTGCTTGCCTCCACAATTGAACAGAACTCGAGATCTGCTAACAAATCTGCTCGGTTTCTTAAAACCAAAAACCTGTCAGAAAAAACACCCTGTAACTTCTCTTCCGACAACACAGAGAATTACAACCTTCCTTTCACAATGAATGAACTTAAATCGGCCCTTCAGACCTGTACGGATTCCTGTCCAGGAATAGACGAGGTCCATTATAAACTCTTAAAGCATCTTCCCCAAACCTGTCTGGACACCCTGCTTAAAGTTTATAACCACATCTGGGTCACAGGCTTTTTTCCACCCTCCTGGCGGAAAGCCCTCATAATCCCGCTGCCGAAACCGGGAAAAGACCCCTCGAACCCCTCCAACTACCGCCCAATAGCACTGACCAGCTGCATCTGCAAACTGATGGAGAAGATGGTCAACGGTAGACTGATGTGGAAACTAGAGACCGACGGCCTTCTGGCGAAAGAACAGTGCGGTTTCCGCAAGCATCGCTCTACCGTTGACCATCTGGTTCGTCTGGAAACCATTGTAAGAAATGCCTTTGTAAACAAACAACATGTGGTGGCCATATTTTTTGACTTGGAGAAAGCTTACGATACCACATGGAAATTTGGTATTCTCTCGTACTTGCACAAGCTCGGCTTCCGAGGACACCTGCCTCAGTTAATCCACAATTTTTTACAAGACAGACAATTACAGGTGAGAGTCGGCACCACCCTGTCCGACATTCACGAGCAGTAGCTGGGTGTCCCGCAAGGGAGCATCCTGTCGCCGGCTCTTTTCAGCATCAAAATTAATGACATAGTTCAATCCGTTCAGAAGGGATCGGACAGCTCGCTGTTCGTGGACGATTTTGCCTTATATGCAACTGGCAGCACGTATGCCAGCATCCAGCGACGGCTTCAGCTCTGCGTCAACAAAATCCAGTGTTGGGCAGAGGAGAATGGCTTCACATTTTCGTCCTCCAAAACTGAATGCATCCATTTTCATAATTTTCGCCAGTTCTATCCGGACCCTGAAATCCGTCTGGGAAAATCCACCATCCCGGCGGTCAAGGAAGCCAGATTTTTAGGGGTCGTCTTTGATCAGAAGCTGAACTTCCTCAGCCATATTAAACAGCTGAAAGTATCTTGCCAAAAAGCCCTGAACATCATCCGAGTTGTGGCACACACGAACTGGGGTGCTGATAAGAGAACTCTCTTGCACCTCTACAGAGCCCTGGTCCGGTCCAAACTGGATTATGGAAGTGTAGTATACGGCTCGGCCAGACCGTCCTACCTGAAACTGTTGGACCCTGTACACCACCAAGGGCTCCGTCTCAGCTTAGGTGCTTTCCGCACCACCCCTGTGCACAGCCTGTATGCAGAGGCGGGGGAACCGCCTCTTTCCAACCGCAGACTGAAGCTGACCCTGAATTATTATTTGAAATTGTTTTCTGAACCTACAAACCCTGCTTATGACGCTGTATTTAACAACCCTTTCGATAAGAAATTTGCAGACAACCCAAACTGCATACCTCCTCTTGGACTCCGCATTCAGCCGCACTTAGAAAATGCCGATCTGGATGGCAGTGGCATCTCAGATTTCTCTAAGTTCGCTGACAGCCCTCCGTGGACCTTTACAACACCTGAGGTCCGATTCGATCTGGCCTCATACCGTAAAGACACCACCAGTTCTCTGGCCTACAGAACTTACTTTTCGGAACTCTGCCACAAATTCCCCACTTTTCAAAGTATCTTCACTGACGGTTCCAAGTCAGAGGACGGAGTCGCTGCATCTGCGTTCTGTCCCGCCTTTCCTGACCGGCCCTCAATGGAACACATCCTGTCTGACAGCTCGGTGTACACTGCGGAACTGACCGCACTGGTTCTGGCGGTAAAAATGGTTCTCTCTTCGAAACAAAAGAGATTCATGATCTTTTCCGACTCCTTGTCAGCCCTGGAGGCAATCGCCTGCAGGAATATCACTCATCCCAAACTGCTGGAATTTTATGAAGATTTTACTCTCGCAACGAAGAAAGGATACGAGGTCGTGTTGGCCTGGGTTCCCGGACATTTTGGCATTCGTGGTAACGAAAGGGCGGACCTGCTGGCCAGGAACGCTGTAAAGAAAGAATTATCCAGATCCTTTGTACCATACACAGACATGAAGCGGAAGGTGAACACTTACGTTAAGGATCTTTGGCAAGAGGAGTGGAACACCCAGACGGACAACAAGCTCTTCCAGATCCGTCCAGACCTAAAAGAGACCCTCCCTTCAGGGGTGAAGAACAGAAAGGAGGAGTCTGTGCTGTGCAGACTGCGTACGGGGCACACTTTTTTTTACTCATTCTTACTTGTTGAAGGGGGAAGAGGCCCCTCGATGCATTCCCTGTTATGAGCCTCTCACTGTGAAACATGTGCTCCTTGACTGTTGGGATCTGCATGACGTTAGACGCAGACATTACACGGCGGTTTCTTTGAACACTTTGTTTCGTGATGTGCCCCCGTGGGCGCTGATGGACTTCTTAAAAGAAGTGAACATTTTTAACCAGATTTGAAGGTTTTAAACTATGGAAGTTTTTTTTTAAACTTTGGAGTGGAAAGTTTGAAGTGGTGACTCGTTTTAATTGTTTTGTTTTTTTTGTTTGTTTTTTAAATCCTTGTAGTAGTTATTGACGCGGCGATAGCCTTGAGATGGCCTTAGTGGTCGGCGAGACTCTAAGCACCATAATTTCATTTCTTTAGCCTACATTAACGACTTGCCCGAAAATCTCTCCTCACAGACACGTCTCTTCGCGGGTGACACAGCTGTCTAACGGCAAATAACAACAAGCCAAGACCAAGGCGATCTACAGCAGGATCTACAAAAGCTTGAAAAGTGGGAAAAGAGTTGGGGCTTGGCTTTCCATCCTGGCAAATGTACCACTCTTCCGGTCATCAGCCCCAAACGAAAGAACAAAGTTAGTGTCCCAAGCTACCATATACAGTCAGATCTTGGCAAATGTCACATTGACGAATACCTGGAGGTTACCATCTCTCAAGGTATAAGCTGGGACCTACACATAAAAAAACATCATCAGTAAAGCTAACAAGACCCTAGGTTTCCTGAGGCGCAACCTGAAAATCAGTGCTGGCAACATCAAAGAGACCGCTTACAAAGCACTGGTGCGCCCAGTGCAGTGCAACGAAGAGCAGCCCGTTTTGTTAACAACAAATACCACTAATATGCAAGTGTTCAACAAATGATCAGTGAATCAGGATGGACATCATTGCAGAGCCTGCGAAAGGTTGCACGGCTCGCCATGCCCTATAAGATCAGACATGACTTAGTATATGTGGAGTTTGGAAAGGCACTGTCTGATGGAAAATCAAAACTCAGAGCTGCAACTTCACGTGACAGAAGATTGCACTCCCACCAGCTGAACCGTCTCCAATACGTACGAGACTATCGACTAAACTCATTCCTGCCACATACCATCCAGGAATCGAACAACAACTTGACAGAGGCTGCTGTGACATCAGAGACTCTTGACCTATTCAGGTCAAGAGCTAGCAGCTCCTCAAAAGTGTCAGAATAATCAACCTGATGATTGTGGACACTCGACGTATGAAGATGAAGACAAGTGGGTTGAATTGTAGTGAATCAGATCAAACTGTTGAATTGGACGAATCAGGATGGGTCAGTGAATCAGCCAGTCATACTTAAGCGTCACTAGGACAAGCCAAGATTGGTTACTTCAGTTCAACCAGTTGGGGGAGTGAGTGTTGTAGCTTGCATCAGTATGCACAGTATGTTGTGGGAAGGGAAAAAAACAGTGTACAAAGCAAATTCTAAGTTGTCTCCCAGAAGAACTGAAAACTGACACAGGCAGAGTGACTGATGTGAGGTGCAAGGAAATCCTTGGTGGGCTGTGAGTACATGACTTGTGATGGTTTTATGCTATGTTGATAACTTAGTTGTGTTTGGAAACCATATTTTGTGTCGGTGGACAGCCAGTGTAAGTTGATTTTGTAGGTGCTGGAAAGAGAAGGGGTTAATGCGTGAAAGCTCGCCACTAAGGAAGTACTGGCCTATGTCTTTTGAGTTCCCCCCCCCCCACCCCCACCCCTCACTATTCTGTTAGATATCTTGTTTTGGTTTTTGACATTAATGATAGTGCAGTGATATGTCAGTATATTGTCAGTTGTTGACTGACTGTGGAAACAATGCAAGCATTGAGAGACGAGGAGCCATGGAGATGGTATGTGTGTAGCACGTGTGTAGAGCATTTCGGCATTGCTACACACAAATTGGGTTTTGATGTACTTTTGATGTATTATTTACTGTTTTGTATATCGGGTGGTGTCAGTTAAATGTTAAGTGGAAAGATTTGCAGATTAACACTGTCAGTTGAGTTGAGGATTTTTAAAGGTCTTTTAATTTTCTTTCCAAAGATATGCAAAACTACCGCATGATATTAATGGATTGAATGAGCGTATAGCCGAAAGAGAGGCTGTGCATCATTCAGATGCCGAAATGACAGTCACAACTGAGTCAAATTTTAACTACGATCTTGGTCGGTTACGGAACATTATAGGAAAACCCTTGAGTTCGTTTGATTTTACTATCACGCTGCTGATTAACAATCGATAAACATTTTAGAGGGGGTATTTTTTTTAAATTTTGTTTTTATAAATGAGTGCACAAAAGTGGTAGATCATTGGGAATACCCAATACTGCCGTACCTCGTTTCAACTCTAACAGAAGCGACGATCGTTTTTCTTATTTTCTTCATGATGGAATTAATGATAATTATGTTAGTTGTTTGTTGAAGTTGAAATGAAATTAATAAGCAGATATATTTTATGGTAGTGGTTACACTTTTATTTGCAAAACACAAATTATTACACTTTTTTTCCATTTTCCAGAACATCATTCTGCAACTTGATTTTTTGTAGTTAAAAAAAAAAAAAAAGATTTTGCAGAAAGAAAGAAAAAAACGTGCTGAATGTGACTTTTAATTCAAAAGTCATGGTAGTGTGTGTGTCTGTCAGAGAGAAAGAGAATGGTGATGTGTATTTGTGCATGTGTGTCTGTCCAGTTAAAAGAAAAAAAAAGAATAATTCAATGTTAAATTTTGCAGATCATATGCAACAGCGTACAGATCTAAAGATTTTTTTCTGTAAATTGCATTATTGCTGTACCCCCATTTTAAAGGCCTTGCTCAGCTGAATACAAATAACTACTTCATCAAAATAGCTTGATAAATGAAGAAACTATGCCTGTTGCTATTTTGACGAATTTTGCCGTGTGAGAATTTGCAAAAGTAAAAACTGGATTTTAGAGCTCAATATCAATAAAACGACTAGCTTGAAAAAAATTAGGCATCTATACTATGCAGAAAATATCACTTTCCTTCATTTCTGGCTGTCTCGGTTGTTACGTATACATGCAGTGATGCTGTATAATTGGAGATTGGTCCAAAAGTTCAAAATTACACGCAAAAAGGCTCAATTTCAATTAACTTAAATTGGCTGTAACTTTGGTTCTAGTATAGAAAGAAACGTTATTTTTGTCGTGGGATGTTTGTTTTGACTTAATGTTTTAATCTAAGCTTGTTTTAATGTTGAAGAACCTTTTTTTGTTGTTTTAAAAAGGTTGCCGGTTCCTACTTTTAGTCATGTTTTTATGTTGTAGAACTTTTTTTTAGAAAAAGGTTGCCGGGACCCACTTTTAGTAAGGTAGTCTAAACCAATGATATAGTCTGAAAAGCGAGCCCCACATGCATAAGATTAGTTGCTAAGAGATGAGGTTGAAAAGTATCAAATGCATCGTTTGACAGACACTTGCGAGTGGACTAGTACCACGCTCCCAAAGACTTTCATCACTGCCTACATCAGTGCTACTGTGCGGTGATCATTCATACACGAAACGTGTTTTCTTGGGTACAGGTATAATGCAGGAGTTGTTTTTTTCAGATAGAATGCATTTTCCACTATGAGACTGATTAAAAATATCTTCCTAAGATATGGTAGAGTTGAACTGCAGGCTATTTCAGTGTATTTGTTCGGATCATATCGGGGCCAGGTGCTTTCTTTGTTTCACTTTTTTAAAATGTGAAGGTCCTTTCTCTTCAGAGACAACAAACAGGCTCGTATTTCTTATCGTTTTAGAAAATCGCGCAGATCCCGCCTTTCTGTGCTAAATTGCACTATCAGAGCGAGCATAAAATCATTCAATTCGTTTGCTTCTTCTACATATGATGATCAAAACCGTTACTCCCCCCCCCTCCCCACCCTTTCTACATAAAATTTTGAATCCAGTTTCATCCCTTCCCACACCAGTTTCATTTGCTTCTGAGTAATTTGATTCCTATACTTTGCTTAAAGTTTTCTCTGCATGTCTTTCTTGACCTGTCTTTGAATTTACTCAATCGCTTCCTTTACCCATTTGTAAAAACCCCTTTCCTTAGCATTAAGAGTACTTTTGAATGAATTGTTGGCCAAAAAATTAATGTCTCCAGCTGGAAGAACACAGTGTTCACCAAATTTAATGTACTCAGTAACTGTATCTGCTAGTTCACACACATTGTCCGTGGCTGTCCAGTCTGGGCATTCGAAACATCCTGTCAATGGAATAAATACATAATAAAGACAAACTCTATTCCAATAATATGATCAGTCATGCACTGACACTTTAAAAAGCGCGGCTGACGTTTAACATCTGGTGCTTCCTAGCCTCAGCTGGAAGAATCAAGCTGGTGTCGGTCAGGGCGACCTCCACAGTCGCCAGCGCCGCCCTTTTGGGACATAGCACCTCTGGGTCCACCTACCCAGGTTGGGGAAGCTGCACTTTCTCCTCCCTCAGGAGATAAATAGGTGCTTATGCCCTCCTATGTGGATCTCCCCATTTCTACCCTGATAGGGATTCACCAAACATGGCTGAGCAGAAGGCCAGGCCCTCTCCCCACACCTGCTAGTCTCAGCCCAGCACTGTTTAACCCCCAGTATTTAATGTTCTTAAGGGAGCTTTAGCTGCTGGTGGTGGAGGGACCAAGGATTTGTCAGTTAGGACAACCTCCACTATTACCAGCACCTCCCCTTCAGATCCAAGCACCTCCCAGGCCGTTGTCAACGTGCGGAAACCAGGAATTTCTGCTGCACCTTGGGAAATGCCGCTAGGACATACTGGGATTAGTGGAGCACCAGCCCTCCCTCCTTCCCCCCCTCCCTAGCCCAGCACTGCTGAGCCCCAGTATTTGGTGTATCTCCGTGGGCTCACACTGCTGAGGGTACAGGGACTGAGCACTTGTTGGTCAGGGTGATCTCCGCTGTAATCAACGTCCCCCTTTTGGGCCCCAGTATCTCCACGGGAAGGGCTACTGCACGCGTAACCATGCCTGTGCGTGTCAGGTGGCTACGGGCTGTTAATTCATTATTTCATTGGTGGGTTCGACATCCAAGTAGCATCTGACATCCCTCTCACTTGACCACTTTTCTCCCTTGGTCGAAGTCCAGGTGCAAGTGACCCTTGGGGATGGTCTCACAGGGTGAATGGTACCTATGGGTAAATTCTCAAATCCCGCTTGTACTGCGTGCTGGGCTGCCGGGAGGACCTGGGCAGACCCCTTCATTCTCTCCCTCCCACACTCTGCCATGCTCGTCGTACCAGGCGGCACACACAGAATGGACTGGGAAGAAGAATTAGAGCCACTGTGCTCAGAAGAGGAGGAACCCCCATAGGGACAGGTTGAATTCACGTTCATCTTGTGATCAGGCTGAACCCAATGCAGACTAGCGGAACTAGAGTTGACCTTCCACGCCATCAGGTCACTCATGCCGAGTTTGCCCCTAAAGCCACACTGTCACTTTTAACCTTCTTTTGGATGTCTGTTAAGGTCCCAAAGACGGCAAGAGTGGCTGAATAAGCCTGCCCATACGGTCAGGAGTACTTCTTCTATCCCCTTCCCGGCAAGGAGTCCTTTTCAGCCCCTGGGGCTTTTTACCAAGAAAGCACATCAAAGCCTCTCCCAAGGGTGGGGTGTGGTCCATATACACCCCTGACCACCCGACCTATTGGCGGCGGAGCCCTCTGCGCAGGACAGGATGCTCTCCCTTCCCTTCCTCGGCCATTCTTTCATTCAAGATGGCTGAGTGGGACAAATTAACCCGTTGATACCTGCTAGACGTCTGCATGCAACTTTCTTGACGCTTTCCACACTGCCAGTCAGTTGACGGAAGACCTGGTTCCCAAGGTTCAGGGTCGCCTTCTTCCGAACCTCAGGTACTCTTCAGTAATCCGTGACTGATTGCATTTGGCAACAAAGTGGCTGCGGGTCTGACAGCTGTGGCTGATGCAGTTACCATCCTGCACTACAACTCTGTGCTCGCCAGAAGGAACGGCGTCCTCCACCTCTCGATTATCCGGGCGGAGGAAAGGACCGACTTGTGGTCTATGCCCGTCCAGCAGCACTCATTCTTTGGTCTGCATCAGTCAGGGGGAGTCAAGGCCAACACCAACACCTCCAATGACTCAGCCCCAATTTAACACCCCAGCCGTTCAGCCCCTGCAGGTAAAAAGTCTCTCCCGGCAAAGAAACAGTGGCACGACTTGGGACTCAACGGCTGCATTGTGTCGGTGCTGCCTTGGATGGAGGACAACCCTCCAACTTAGGTACCCAGCTCAGAGGAGCAGGAGATGGAGAAATCGAAACTACTTCACAAAGGGTGTGCGTGTGTGTGTGTGTGTGTGTGTGTGTGTGTGTGTGTGTGTGCATTGCCACCTTCATGAAACTGAAAACTTTTTGATTTCTCTCTCTCTCTCTCTCTCTCTCTCTCTCTCATTCTCTCTGTTTTACAGTTGTTTTACTGTTTCAGGTACCAAGCGCAAACGATTGTGGATATTCTTAACAAATTCGGCTGGAACTACGTACAAATTGTATACAAAAAAGGCAGTTTTGGACAATTTGCCGCCAAACGTTTTTCGCATTTGTTGGGACACGCTATGATCTGTACTGCTGTAAATCTGCGACTCAGTTACGCGCATAAGAAGGATGAGGTCTCTTTGTCTGTGTCTGTGTCTCTGCCTCTGTCTCTCTCTTTCATGTTTTTATATATTTAGTTTATTTAGTTGTTTTTATGGCTTTCTGCTTTCTTTTCTTTCTTTTTTTTTCCCTTTTTTTTATACTTTGCCCATTCGTGGACGAGGACAGCGTGTAAAAGAGCCACGGGTGTTTATGTTTTAAAACCTCTTGTTGTTAAAGATTTTTGTATTGTATTCCCCTGTCTTGTCCTGTGTCTGTCTGTCTGTCTTTCTACCCTTCTATGCCAGTGTCTTGTCTGTCTGTCTCACTAAGTTCAGAACAAAGAAAACTAAAATGAAATAGTCTTTAAGATGGCTGTGGATTCACTAGCTCATTTTCTGATATCTATCCAGCTTGACCGAAAAAGGAAGTTCAAGACCACTACGTGCACAGCATATCATTAGAGATCTGCTCACAGATAAGAAAAAAGTGGTCAAAGTCTCATACAGGTAACACATGTGTTAAAGTGACTCCTTGACCAGTGTTCCTTCTCGCATGCATACAAGGAAATAGAGAGAACTAGTGCATTTAGGAGCTTCAGTTTTGTTCGGAGACTGATGTTCTTGTCTCTTTGGGCTTTACATTTGCCAGTGCTGTTGCAGTCTGTGGAGCTCTTGTCAATATTTCGGTCTTGGGCCATTCTTCACTGATGATGGCATTAAATTACTTAAACTTCTTACTGTATCAAACTGTTGACATTGATCTTCGCATTGATTGGTTATTTGCTGTTTTGTCATGAGTTTTGTCCGTCCTCTTGGGGCCTATCTTCATTCTATACTTGACTGATGTTTCGTCCAAGCGGTTCATTAGTTTTGCTGGTTCTTCCTCACTGCCTACCAGCCCATCAGTGTCATCAGTGAATTGGAGATTTTTGATGGTACGTCGTGCGACTTTGATAGCGCCAGAGTGTCCCTCCAGGGCATCAGTCATATTTTCCGGGAAGATGTTGAAAAGCGTAGGCGACCGAAGAGAGTCTTAACGGACCCCAACGGACGTGTGGAACCGGCCGACAGTTCCTTGAACGAGGACTGCACTGTTGGCTTTTGCGTACAGCTGTTTGATAGTGTTGATTAGCTCTTGGCCCATTTTGTACTTCTTCATGGTTGCACAGAGTGCATCATGATCATGCCGCACTCGGTCAGATGCCCTCGATGACGTTGATGAAGACATGGTAGATGTTTTGTTGGTGTTGGCTGTATTTCTCGTACAGAACACAAATGTTGAAAATCAGTTTTGTGGTGCTTCTCCCACTGCAGAATCCAGATTGTTCTGACCACCTGTCTTCAGAAATGACCCAGTGCCTGCACATGTCCTAATACCTCTGATTTGGGAAATTGGTTAGAAGGAGCTACACGTCGACATCTATACTTATTTCATAAGCAGGCAATCAAAACGTAATTTAAAAAGGCACTGAAATATAAAAACATTTGACCATAAAACTGACATACAATTTTGATTTAATGATATGAAAAAGAGTGGGTTATTTTCATACTCATCATTGTCAAGAAAACCCTGTTGGTGTTAAATTGTGACAGGCTGTCTACTGACCTGTTTTATGTATGTGCTAACTGAGCTAAGCATTATGTGTTAACCTGTCAGCAACACAACGTTCTGTTGTTTTTTTCTTTGCCAGTTAGAATTCGCTGCAAAGGAGATAGTGAAGCATCACTCTCGCGCCCGTGTGGTCGTGGCATTTTTGGACTGGTATTCTGCCTTCTATCTAATCCGGGCTACGAGACAATTATTGCCAAGTGGAACGTTTATCTGGATCGGCATCGACGGCTGGACTTCGGGTGTGGGAGATATGAAGGGCGTTCACCATCTATTGCTGGACTCGCTGCTTGTGGAAACACTTGAGGCATACGTTCCTGAATTTGCCGACTGGTTCGCACAACAAACACCTGTGAGTCTTCTTAAGGCCTGGAACTGTGAGGGATAGCATTCAGTGAGACTGTCGTGTGGGGAGTTGAATATCTTCTCTCTTTCTCTGTCTCATTGTCTCTTGTCTCTCTTTAGTCCCCTTTTACTTTTGGTTTACCGCTGGAGGTAAAAAAAAAGCAGTATGTTGCTTATCTAATACACTCACTGATAACTAATTTTTCTTTTATGTTTATCTATATTTATTTCAATCTTTCATTTTTATTCCCTGCTCTATCTTTCTCACTTTGTCTCTCTGTCCCTCTCTATGTAGTCTTCAGTTTAACATTTTCCACTTTTAGTGATGTTAAGACAGGAAAATAGTGTGCGTGTATTTCAGTGTCTTTGTCTGTGTGTGCACATGCTTATTAGTTTACATGCATACAATGTGTGTGTGTGCGCGCACGCGCGAGCGCGCGCGCGCGCGTGTGTGTATGTGTGTACGTATGAGTGTGCGTGTACAGAACAATAATACAAGTAACCAATAATAGAAAGTGACAAACACTGTCGATATACACAATTGTCTCTACATGTTTTGGACGTATTACATGTAAACAACACGCTCGATCACACCTCTACATCATGAACGTTTTACTGATGACACTTTGAAGCCATACAAGGCTTAAATAGAAATAATTCTCCGCTCCCAAATAGCAGGTATCCACAGACAGAGAACTCAGTCCACAAGAAATAAAACAAAAAGAAAACACTTCATAAAACGGACAATTCTTCTATTTCACATTGCACAAGTACACGAACACAATAAGGCAATAATGACATTACAAACGTACTTGAACGACCAGCACTCGTACACAAAGCACAATAGATTATATACAGGAAAACACCAGTTTGGAAAAGAAAGAAAAAAGCAAAGGCCGATGGGAACTATCTCTGACCCCTCCATTAAAAAAAAAAAAAAAAAAAAATCATGCTGTTTGATGCCAGTCTCACCACATACATTTCTCGAGTTAATGTCTGCTTCGACCTCTTTCTGATAACTTAATGAATATTCATTTCCAAGAACCAATTAAACACCAGTGGTCTTCGGTTATATTCGCGCTCTTTCTTCTCTTCGCGCACTACTGCCGACCGAATTTACAAACGTGCTTTCACAAACCTAAAATCAAGGGAAGCAAGCAAGACTTGTCATTCGCCTGTAGTTGGACTTGCACTTTGACAGTTTAAAATAGCTGATTTGATTGGATATGTTGAATGAATTTTACATTACCAGTGCTGAGAGATTTTAACTTGGTGACAGATCAAAACATCAGTTTTGACAGGAAGCTCCATAATAGCGTCATTAGCAATTTGACCATCGGGTATTTTGACGTGGTCTATTTGCGAACGATGTTACACAGATACTGAGCGCTCTCAAAAGGGTTTGTTTGTGTGTGGTGTTTGGCGTGTGTGTATAAATCAGGTGTTCCAATAATTTATCTAATCAATTGAAGACTTGCTTCTGCTTCTATTGTCAACCTGTTCCTAAACCCATCGTTCACAGTTAGACTTGCTCGTTCGCATTTATCCTCAGGCACTTTTGCTATTTCAAGTGTTGAAAACACGTTGAAAAGGATGAGCAGACGAACTTTCCCTGGTTCAACCAATCGGAGAACGCCTTCACAAACAGAAGAGCTACATTTGACAATGCACACGTTGATCTGGTCGCTTCGACTGGATCGTTCGCAATTAAGCTTACCTACCCTTTTCTTCTGTACAGCACAAAAGAGAGAGAGTTGGGAGATGAGATCACACACCCAAGAGATGATACGATCCCTCCACCCTTGACCATCTCTGCTGTCATGCCATTCAAGGGAATTTGTTGTTCCAGAGTGTCTTGATTACTTTCCCAATCTGATCTCTGTAAAGTTATCAGCGTTGATACGGAGCAAGTGAGGTGAAGCTTAAGTCCAATTTCGGACGTGAGGTTCTGGTCTACTGAGGACATTTTGAAGTGTCTGGCCCATCTATATACATGTACATAACATTTGGACCTGTTCGGTAGCAGAGTAACACTTTTCCAAAACAATATTTACACACTAATCAACACTGGCGTAGTTCCAGAGACATACCTTTGCATTGAAGATTGCAAAATACACAGTTCCGATTTGAAAAGCCCATTTAATGCATGGGAAGCAGGTATCTCCTCTTTTACAGAAAACGCTTTCTGTCTTTCACTGCACAACAATTAACAGCACATCATCCCGCAAGAGCATCATGAGCGAAAGATCAACAACTATTTTAAATTTAAAAAAATTTCAGAACGTTGCCACATACCTTTTATACACAGCTCATCTTCACTAACTTTTATAGCTAAGCAACAATTCCGAAACAAAGAATCCTAGCCTGCCGAAAGGGGGTACTTGCCTTTGTCAGTGTGTTTTAGAATATTGGCAGCCTTCTGCCGTTCCATCATCTTTTGTCTCAGGGATTTTCCGTTTGCCCAGCGCTGATAGATCCAAGGGGCCTTACTTTCTTGCAGCTATCACAGCAGCTACTGTTACTAAGCCCATCCCAACCCTCAGCATACGAACCAAGTGAGGCTTTGCTTTACAGCTTTTCCGTTCAGTTCTGCATCAGTTTGACATATTACAGTATATGACACAGAAAAATGGGGAGTCTGTACTTTTCTTCCAGTTTGTTAAATGTGTGTGTGTGTGTGTGTACTTACCATTTCAAACTCAACTGTCCCATTGTTTCTTCCCCACTGTTCTTTCCGTGGTTCACATGAGGCATGCTTTTTTGGCCAAGGCATGCCTATTCAGCAGGAAATGTTCTGATTAATTTGGTGAGAAGGCGACAGGCCTATCAAATGTGTCCATAGTACTGATAGGCCGAGTTTGCAACATCCCATGCGAAGTATATTTAACCAAACAGGTTATACAAGTTCCCCATGGTGTTTTAACTAAACATGGAATATAATGCAAACTCCCCATATTTATACGCATTTTCTGACAGATCATGATAGTTTGATCACTTCCAGTAGGCTACCTCAATGAATGGATTAGATTTCCTCAGCAAAACCTTACATTATGAAAACTGGAATATTAAAACTCGAAAACGAGTTTTAACGATCTTGACAAAGAAAAAAAAGAAGAAAAAGTAAGAAGGAATATTAGTTACAAAGAATACATTTTCAATTATATTCTACTTTGACAGTGTGGGGAATACTTTTGAATGTAAGGTAGACAACAACATGTCTGATACAGTGGTTTTTCTAAAGTGGCTTAAATCGAGGTATATTTCGCAGATATCCCAGTCGCCTTTACATGACATGCACACATTTCTTTTTCTTTTTTTCCCTCATATTTTTGAATCTTTGTCCTTTTTCCTCTGTTCTGTATATATCATATGGTTTCTGTGTAGTTTTTGTGGATGTGTTTTTTAAAATTTCATTTCATTTATCTGTTTATTGCTATCCATAATTATGTTTCTATCCCTTTGATAACCATTTGAACGTTCTCGGTGATATTGTCTTTAAATTATTTTCTTTTAAACCATCAATGTATTTATGTTATCAACAGAATAACGAATCCAGCCCTTGGTTCCGCGATGACTGGGAAGACGTTTTCAACTGTTCTTTTGATGATGGTACGTGTAATAACACACAGACTGTCCGTGAGGCGAATTTTACCAAGATTGATCAATCCGACCGTATGGGCTACATCGTTGACGCTGTCAGTATGATTGCCAATGGAGTCTCGCGAATTCTCCAACAACCCAGATGTCGTCATCTCAGAGGATCTGCAGCCAGAAAGTGTGTGACCGGTGAACAGCTTCTACGTGAAATGAAAACAGCACAGTTGAATGGCACTATTGGATTGATACAGTTAAACAAGTATGGGGACCTTCGTGGTGTTTTTGACGTTTGGCAAATACAAGCAGATTCCACTAACCAGCACAAAAAAGTGAAAGTGTTTGAATCGTTTTATAAACATAAAATTCTAAAAGTCACAAACAAAGTGATTTGGACTGAGGACAATTTACCACCAGGTCTTCTGTATCCTGTGTCCCGTTGCAGTCTTCCCTGTCCTGCTCGGCATGCCCGTATCGTGACCAACGTCACTTGTTGTTGGGTATGCAGGGAATGTGATGATATGCAACGTGTTGTCAACGGAGGACAAATGTGTGAAACTTGTCCAGATTTCACCTGGCCAGATCCACCATTTTACGACAAATGTATACCCGTCCCAGAGAGCAGGCTTCGTTTCGACAATTGGAAAGGAGTGCTTTTAACCACTGGGGCTTCATTGGCTATCCTTGTGTGCATTGCTATTTTCTTTTTTTTCTGTTATCATCGTCAAAGTCGCCTCCTCCAGGCCACCTGCAGAGCGCTGTCATGTTTTAATCTATTCGGTGTCATCATTGGCTGTGTGACTATAATGATTTTCTTAACCTATCCATCTGACACCACGTGCCAGCTCCAGTACGTGTTACTCTGCATATCCGTCAATATGACCAATGGGTCCATGCTTGTACGGGCTTTCCATATCTGGCTGTTCATAAAAAGGGACCCTGAAGCACCACCACCAAACAATGAAACACGCCGTCAGCTGCTCCTTGCTTTTGCTCTTCTCTTCGTGCAGGTAGGGACAAAATTAGATGTTAGACATTGTTGAACATGCGCTTGTATCACATGGTTCCAGACACGCATGGATACACACCGTCACCCACCACACACACAGAGAGACACACACACGCATGCGCATTTCAAGTTCCGAGCTTTGATTCATATTCTTATTCGGGTATAGAGCGGAAAACAGCATGGGCAATGATATACATTTAGTCTATCACATGAATGTATATCCTGCATGGAAACAGTTGAAAAGCAGTTGCTTTCTGTTGGCCCTGTCAGGGAAAAAAATTACCAACCTTGTAATTTAAAAAAACCCAACACTTATATACCTATTTTTATACTAAGATACCGTATTTTTTAATGTTCAATTAACGATTTTTTTCAATAAATGAAAAAAGAGGAGAGCAGATGCTTGACCTCTGTAAAGTCCCAGAATGGGATTATGATATCGATCCAAATCATATTTTGACTCACCATCAGAAATGAGCTTTTTGATCTGAAAGTTATGTGCTGGAATCGGAAAAAAATCCACATTGGTCAGCATTTTATTGCTTTTATGATCATAATGTAGATCTGTCAAAGTTTACACTTTGGAAAATTCCAGTTCTTTCGACACAATCGTTGTTGGCGATTAGGACTGTTCTCACGCTGTGAACCTCTCGATCATGATGTCCTATTCTGCTTAAGTCAAGTGAAGGGTAACTTCAGATGTGCACATTTTTTATGTCACTGTAATATCCAAGCATGTTCGAATCTCTCATAACACAAATGATATGTTCCGTACAAACACAAAACCTGTGGCTACTGATTGTAGGAATTCGTGAAAACGAACACTCATCTTCATAAACTGCAAATCTTTCTCTGAAATTGATCTCGGAGGTTACCATCTCAGTCAAGCTGTGAAACTCTTCGGTTACCTACGCGCACTGTAAATTAAATGTAACGGACTCTAGACAAAAGCAAACAGTCCGGAAAATGTGTATCCATGTTCTTTGACGGAAGACAAGTGCTGAAGTTGATCTTTTGATTCGAATGGTCGTTCGTTGACGTTATGCTCAATGTGATGGGGCCTTTACACAAATTATTTTCTGAATAAGTTTTAGCGGCCTCCTTCGAATTTTCTTTTCCAGTAATATGTCATCGTGAACCAACACTACTATCCACGTGCTGGTGATACTCGCTAGGAACACAACTTTTACTGACAAACGACCACTGTGGACAATGAAAATGGTGTAAGACCTTCACATTAACTGAAGAACACAACAGCATTTCTAGGCCTCGAGCCATATTTCAAAGTTTTGGGTGAGTGGGATCTAGTTAAAATAAATCCTGATGCTGTATATCATGTAGCAGAAATTTTACTGCTCTTAATTTAACGACAATACAAAGCAGAAGTTTCATTTAAAATCTTTATAACCAATACGTCAATATTCAAGATAGAAGTGTTACTTTGATGGCATATACATGTGTCAAACTGATGCACAGTGGGCCTGTCAGTTTGTTCCGTTGGCCAGGTTTTGCTGCTAAGTCAGTACTGAGACACCATTGCCGGGCCCATCGTCTACTCAGCAAATCAAAGTAATTCCTGCCATGTAGCGAAATTGTCATTGTCATTGCTGCGGCCATCAGTTGATTTGATAAGTCTACCAGATTTAGCTCTGTCTCGCCACAACTTTTTTTCGATTATCATTTGAATATTTGGTGCTTGCTTTTATGCGGCTTTCTTTCACTTCGTTTGCTTCACAGCTGACGTCGTTTACATTGTTTGCTTCAGTCTCAAAAAAAAATTCCAGTAGTCACCAATTCTTCATCCGTCAGTTTTAGCATTTGAATCGATTTCTTTTTCTTATTTTCGAATCTTCGCTTCATTACTCTCGCTCTGTACTGATAACATTACTTTCCTTTCCCTTTTTAAGGCTCGAATCCTGGGTGTGTGTGAAAGTATGTACAGCGCATAATCACACGTGTGTTTATGTAAGTTTGTACCTGCCTATGTGTGCGTATGTGTTAGGGTAGCTGTTAGATACACATGTATGTTAAAATGTATGTATGCAGTGTGTGTGTGTGTGTGTGTGTGTGTGTGTGCGTGCGTGCGTGCGTGCGTGCGTGCGTGTGTGTGTGTGTGTGTAGTCACATTTTGGTGTGTGTATGTAACATAGATATAATGTTTTATGTTAACAAAAGCGTTTTTGTAAAGCACCTAGAGCAGATTTCTGGATAGTGTGCTATATAAGTATCCATTATTATTATTATTATTATTATTATCTGACTTGACCTGGTCGTTGTGCCTCGAACTGCAATCAGTGATGGCTGAACACGTGAGACTGAGTTGGTTTCACCTCGTGGGTTCTCCCGTTTGCGACCTTGAAGCAAGGTCGTACATCAGCCCTAAAGTCTTCCCAGTGGGAGGGTGGTTTAGGTGGGGGTCATGCCCATACTGTGGTCAGTGTTAGGGGGACGGGATCGGGACATTTCTCTTAGCCTGGACTCAGCGATGGCACTTTCCTTTTCCCCTCTCCTTCATTTACCTCGATGGGGGAAGAAAGCCCAGGCCTCGGATGTGAACCTCTTTATCAACCCACTCCAGGTTTTCAGAACACCCAAATATCCTCGCTGTAGAGGATACTAGTCATGTGATCCTTGTTTTCCAACCCTTTTCCCTTGGCAACTGCAAGTCCAGTTGATGGGGGCCAGAGGGGTGAGGTCTGTGACAGGCATTCGTGTTTTTCGCCCCCCATATTCCCCCACCTCCACCCCTAGCCCTCCTTCCACTGGGACATCTGGATCCAACGGGAGGGCATGGCTAGTGAGAGTTGAGGCACACAACCCCGCTACTCTGCCCCCAGAACCTGACGTATGAATCAATGAACACGAAACGGCACCGGCACGGCACCTGTGTCAGCTCTGGTATGGGCACGAAACGTGGTTTCCATGGAGCTATCTCCGTTTCGTCCATGAAACGGGGAGACCTTGAACCAATTTTATCTTTTTATATTTGGAGATCGAAGAGCTTGTTCCACTGGTCTTGAATCTGTGCAAAGTAGAAACTGACTGTCTTGTTTTTTTCCAAAGATCAGGCGTTTTTCTTTCCTGTTTGTTTATTTATTTATTTGTTTATTCATCTGTTCATTTATTTATTCATTCATTTAGCTATTATTCATTCATGATTTTTTTTTTATACCTTCATTCATTTATTTCTCATTCTTGTTTTTCGTTGTGTCATCACAATAGTCCGACGTGTCATCAGTCCGACGATCATTAATCCGACGTGGCAGTAGTTGTTTAAAAGTCCAACGTGACGATGGTCCGACGTAGCAACGATCCGACTGGGCAATGGACCGACGTGTCAACAGTCCGACACTTTTATTTTCTTTTTTGTCCGACAGGGCATTGGTCCGACGTTCGATTTCCGAAAATATGTACAGCGCCTAATCACACAGTGCCTGCCATTGTGTATATATGCATCTCTCTCCCTGTCTCTCTCCTGAGAAGCAAGCATATGAGATGCCTCTGCTGCAAGAAGAGAAGGGCGAACAGAACTGGGTATTCCACAATAAGAAGATACTAACGGAACATGGATTCGGTCTTGTTTGGATGTGCTAAGGAGTAGGCATGGGGGCGGCTTTGTATCGGAATCTAAAGATAGACTTACAGCATGTTATAAACAATACTGGCACGGAGAAACAGAGAGGAATGATAGGTAAAAATGGTTCTATTCATTTAAATCAGTATTTCAAACAGAGAAATGTATTAAGATCGTAAAACGTAAGTGGCATAAAATCTGCTTTGCGAGGCTCAGATTGAGAGAACGTGGACTGAATGCCAACAGAAGCTGGTTCGATTCAGACATTGCAACATCCCCCCTTGCCCAATGTGTGGGGAAAGCCCAGAAGATGTTCAACTGCAAAAGATACTATGAACTGCGAAAAAACTGTACCCTTTTCAATACAGCTCGAGCGCAGAGAAAAACATTGTTTGGCATACTGATGACAGAAAATGGCGATACTCTCACTTGCAAAATATGTTTCCGAGGCAGAAAATATTCGAAAAAGTTTTACAATTAGTCCAAATACTCATTAAACAGTATGGGTTCTATGAGGGGAAAAAAGCATAGACAAAAAGGAAGGGTTATGATTGGATGGTCAATTTCGACAATGTATTTTCATGATGTGTTCGTATTGACAGGATATGTTTCGATGTTACAGGCTTAAATAATTGTTTTATATGTACTTCGTTATGTGTTTGTATTGATATGATGTGTGTCTATGTCATATGCTTAAATAATCATTATATGGATTATATATACACTGTTTCCTGTGTACTGTCCAAACCTTGGAGACGAACGACTGGGGAAAAAGGCACAGTACTCCCCTGCCACAGGACTTTTTAAGCTAATGACAAAGTACCAAAGTGTCGCTTTTCCCTTAGCAGTTAATTTGCTTAAGTTCTGTTTTTCCTTTCTGTTCCATTTTTATCTGCTTTGCACCATTTTTGTTGTGATTTATACATACTGTGTCACTAGAGTTTACTGCTAATAACATTAAACATCTTATTGTTCTCTCTCTCTCTCTC
This sequence comes from Babylonia areolata, assembly GCF_041734735.1. Taxonomy (NCBI): domain Eukaryota; kingdom Metazoa; phylum Mollusca; class Gastropoda; order Neogastropoda; family Buccinidae; genus Babylonia; species Babylonia areolata. The sequence continues at coordinate 6,133,601 of NC_134899.1, forward strand.
TCTCTCTCTCTCTCTCTCTCTCTCTCTTGCCCCTCTTTCCCTCTCTGTCTGGCTGTCTTTCTCGGTATCTGTCTCCTGTTTCTCGCACCCCCGCCCCCTCACTGCTTTTTGTATGTATGCATGTCTGATTGTCATTGCCTACCTACATTACTGTCTGTTCCCCCCTTCCCCCACACCCCTCCCCCCTCCTCTCTCTCTCTCTTCCTGTAGATCTCCGTGTCTGCCCTGTCCATCTGTCTGTCTATTACTGCCCCTGTGTGCGTGGTATGTGTGTATGTATGACTCTGTGTGTGTGTGTGTGTGTGTGTGTTTATCTCTGTGTGTTTATCTGTGTGTGTGTGTGTGTGTGTGTGTGTCTATTTAAAGTTTAAAGCCAGCATATATCCTTCCGTATGCCAGTGTATAGGTGCAAACGACCAGTAAAGCATGACTGGTTCGATGAGAATAATGAAGAAATAGAGGCACTGATAACAGCGAAAAATCAACTGTTCAGATCGCATCATAATGGCTCCACGTCATAAGCCAAGGAAGATGCCCATGCTAACGCAAAAAGAAAGGTACAAAGGAAACTTCGCGAGATGCATGGCAGCTGGTTCAGCAGGAAAGCAGATGAAATCCAGGGACTACGCAGACAGCCACGACACAAAGCGCTTCCACGGTGTACTTAAGGCTGCATACGGACCCCAGTCCTCCGGCTCCTCACCCCTCCTCAACACAGATGGGACGCAGCTGCTGACAGAGAAGAAGAATTAGATTCTGGAGCGGTGGGCTGAGCACTTCAGCAGCGTCCTCAAACGTCCTGCCAGCATCAACGAAAATGCCGTTGCTCGCCTGCCTCAGGCAGAGATCAAAGAGAACCTCGACACCCTCCTCACAGAAGATGAAGTCAGAACGGCAATGAAGCAACTCTCCTGTGGCAAAGCGCCAGGATCCAATGCAATTTCTGTTGAGGTATACAAAGCAGGAGGCCCTGCCATGATGCAAAAGCTCTTCCAGTCCATGCGGAACGAGGGACAGATCCCTCAACAGCTGAAAGATGCCAGCATAGTCCACATCTACAAGAGGAAAGGCAACCGCCAGTCTTGCTTCAACCACCGAGGCATCTCCCTGTTATCTATTTCTGGGAAGATTCTGGTCCGTGTCCTGCTCAACCGTCTTCTCCAATATCTTGAGCAAGGTCTCCTCCCAGAAAGCCAGTGTGGACTCCGTGCTGAACGTGGGACTGAGGACATGATTTTTGCTGCGCACCAACTCCAGGAAATATACCAGGAGCAACACAGCGACCTCTTCATAACCTTTGTTGATCTGACCACGGCTTCCGATACAGTCAGCAGAGAAGGCGTGTGAAAGATCATGGACAAGTTTGGCTGCCCCAGCATGTTCATCACAATTGTTTGGCACTTCCACGACAGCATGATGGTGAAAGTTCTGGATGACGGAGACGAGTCAGAGGCCTTCCCAGTGTGACGAACGGCGTCAAACAAGGCTGCGTTCTCGCCCGACTCTGTTCAATATGGTATTCTGTGCCATGCTGACAGATGCCTTCCGTGACTGCGAAGGAGAAATCCACGTCAAGTACAGGACTGACGAGAGTGTTCAATCTCAGGCGCCTGCAGGCTGTTACAAAGGTGATAGAGACTGTCATCACAGACTTCTTGTTTGCTGATGACTGCGCCCTCAGCATCAGCACAGAGCAGAAGATGCGACAACTTCGATCTCACCATCAGCACCAAAAAGACTGAAGTTACATACCAGCTTGCCCCAGGAAGGGGGGTGAGTTGTACGAGTGTGTGTGTGTGTCTGTATGCATTTAGTTATGTGCGCATGCGTCGGTATATGTCAGAGTTTATTCATGTGTAAAAAATATATAAAAATAAAAAAGGATACAAAAATATTTTTCAGTGCAAATTCTTTAGTGTTTTTTCTCTATGTATTTCCTGTCATTCTGTCGGCATGAAAGTAATAATAATGATAATGATAATAAGTATTTATATACCACTCAATCTTGTGCAGAGACAAATCAAAGTGCTTTCACACCAGTCATTCACGCAATTGCATGACTCTGAACCTGAGAAACTGAAGACAAAGAAAAGGTAGGGGAGGGAGGCTATCTTGGAAAGAGGTAGGGTTTAAGGCCAGACTTGAAAGAGCTTAGTGAGGGGACTTGACGAAGCGAAAGAGGAAGTTCATTCCAAATGAAAGGTCGAGAGACAGAGAAAGAACGGAGACGTCAGTGGAGTATTTGCGCAAACATAGTGGATCCGAAACTGATCGTAGAGAGCGAGATGGGGCGTAGAGGTGAAGGCAGCCATAGTGATAGGAAATAGCAAATTGTGAATACATTTATAACATAGAGTACTGATATTGTACTTTATTCTACGTCAGACAGGGAGCAAATGGAGATGATGCAAAAGAGGAGTGGTGTGCTCAGATCTTTTTTTTTCTGAGGATGAGTCGGGCAGCAGAATTTTGTATGCGTTGAACGGACTGAATGGATGAAGCAAGCAAACTAGACAACAGAGAGTTACAGTAGTCAAGGCGAGAGAGAATGAGAGAAACGACAAGTCTTGATGTTGCGTGGGTAGAAAGGTATTTCCAAATGGAGCTGATGCGCCGCAATTGACAACAAAATTGACAGTTCTGACTGATAAATTTTTGCATGGACAGTGCGTTGCCAAGGACAACGCTGAGGTCCCTGACTGAGCTGGAAAGAGGGATGAATGTACTGCCAAGTTTGATTGTGTCAGTTGTGATGGAAGAAAGTTTTTGCTTAGTTCCGATGATGATTGCTTCGGTTTTGTCCGCGTTCAATTGTAGTTTATTTAAAGTCATCCAGTTTTGAATGTCCAGGAAGCAGTCAGATGTTTCTTGCAAGGGCAAGGACAAATTTTCAGGGGTATCACTTTTCTGAAGTTAAGTGTCATCAGCATAAGAATGATGACAGACATTGTGGTGGTTGATTATTTCAGCGAGAGGATCAGTGTACAGTGTGAAGAGCACAGGGCCTAAAACAGATCCCTGTGGGACTCCGTGTTCGACTTTAACGGGGTCAGACTGGCAATTATCAACGATGACAGACAGGAATGGGATCATACCACTGGGCAAAAGCTCGGAACAGATATATATATATATATATATATATATATTTATATATATATTATATTTATATATATAAGGAGAGAGAGGGAGATAGATAGACAGACAGACAGACAAAGGGACAGACAGGTTAGACAGAAAAAAGACAGATATGCGTGTTCTTGTGTCAGTGACTTGGAAATATTGGAATAAAGGTTTAAAAACAAGCAAATTACATTCCATGGAAACAAACTTCCGAGGGAGAAACAAACGTGTGGTTTTTCATGCCTGCAATAAAACAATGAACATTCGGATTTTCGCCACGTTGGACCATTGCTACGTCGGCCTTAATGTTTTAGTACGGCGGCTTTTCGGACTATTGTTACGTCGGGCCATTGCCACGATCGACAAATGAACGTCGGATTATTGACACTGCTGACAAATCGGACTGCTGATAAATCGGACTATCGGACTGTAGACTTTTACAAATGGTCGTTGATTCACTGTCCGTCATGAATCCACATCTTTTTCGTGTCACCCTTTACGAAGTCTTTATTTATTCTTTTATTTATTTATCTATTTACTTATGTGTAGCCAATTGCTCAGCTAGCTGCGATGACCACCATAGCTTAACATCATGGCACATGCTGTAGCAGCCGATTGATTCACACTGACCGCATTCAACGACTGACGTACTGACGTATTTCATGATACAGGTGTAACACCTTTCAAAATTTGAATGAAAGGCCCTCCTAAACAAATGCACCAAACGCTTCTTGAACTAAGTATGTATCATTCACATCATTCTGATTCTCTCGCATCTGTTAAATCTCGTCTCAAAACTCACCTTTTCCCTCAGCAATAAGTTCAAATTGTGGCAGGTCCCCTTCCATTGTGTTAGCTGTACTTGACTATGTGTGTATACATATGTATGTGTACATAACTACATATATGTATACGAATGTGTATTGTGTGTGTGTGTGTGTGTGTGTGCGTGCGCGCGCGCGCGCACATGTGTTTATGTAAGTTTGTGCCTGCCTATGTGTGCGTATGTGTTGAGGGTAGCTGTTAGATACACATGAATGTTACTATGTATGTATGCAGTGTGTGTGTGTGTGTGTGTGTGTGTGTAGTCACATTTTGATGTGTGTATGTAACATTGATGTAATGTGTTAACAAAAATGTTTTTGTAAAGCACCTAGAGCAGATTTCTGGATAGTGTGCTATATAAGTATCCATTATTAGTATTATTATTATTATTATCCAGATTATGTCTGTTGTGCTTACATACATATATCTTATTTAGATTTTTATTTTAATCCTTTGTTGGTCTTTTCGTCACATACAATGATACATTCTTAAATTCTGTCTGTAATGGCTTATCGTACACAACAACCACATTAATAAAATAGATGAGGCATTTACAAGATACAGAACAGATTTTCATTGTTGACAGTCAGTTCACACATTTGGCGTTGCTTGCATGCTTGGCCATGTTTCATGCATCCACTCGTTGAGTAATGATCTGTTTCATCAGATCAGAAAACTAAAAGTATTGGCAAAATGTCACAATTCCTTCTTTAAATCTATACTATTAGTATTTGCCTACATTAAACGGATTTTATGCAATTAGAAATTTTCAACTCTGAACTTGATATACGTTCTCAGTTTCAGGTAGCTTAAATAAAGATTACAAATCCATCTTTAATAATCAACACTCTATTTTATATTCATCAAAAAGACTGTGTTGATCCCTTTGATTTGCAGCTATTCCCACGTAATTCGGTTCATAAATCATTTAGAAATGTATCTTTCAACACCTAGCAACAAACACAAATTTCCTCAATTTTGACACAGCAAGGACCGATTGGCTCGCCGCCTCACAGGGCTGACAATGCAGTTCGTGTTGGTCAGTATAAACTGGAAAAAAAAGCGGCAATACAAGGGCATCCAGGAGTTATGACCTGTGTGTGGCCCTGCCCCCTTAGAGTGTGAGGAGTTAAGGCCCGAAACACTTGACTGAGGGAGGCGTCTTCTCTGAAGAACTTGTACTGTCCAGCTCTCCCCAGACTTTCTTATCTCTAAGACTATCAGGAACAGTCTGAATGACGTTCGAGAAAGACTGAGTGACACTGGGAGAGACTAGACTCTTGGGTTCTGTGGGTTGGCAGCCCACCTTACCCTTAATCAGTTGCTACAAGTTGTTCAAAGAAGAAAAATATTAATGCTCCCAGTATTTACCGAAAGGGGGACAGAATGATGAATCCATTGGCGCCAACAGAATCACAACTGGAAATGATAAACGGTCTACCGATGGAATTCCCATGTGTCTGTGAGCGAAAATTCTCCACTGAGCATGGCATGAAGATCCACAGGACCAAAAGGGGTTGCACGAAGAATCTGACAAATGCTCAGCAGTGCACTGCACCAGCAGATAAGACGTCAGAAAACCAAGGCCAGGATTCAAACCACAGTGCCAAGGACATCCTTGCTAATAATTCAAACGAATCATTTGTACAATATCTTGAAGCCAAACGACAGAAACTAAACTTGCCACTTGCAAGTGCAAAAACTGTATGGGAAGAGTTGGACCAGAAAATAATCTGAAAACTTGATGCGCTGATAGGAAAGAGCACCTTGGAACACACTAGCCACCTACGGAGATATCGTGTACGCTACCTGTCGGGAAACCTATGGAGTGAAAGAATCAAAGACACGAACACCTCTTCAAAAATCCAGGCAACAACGAGAAATGAACAACATCCGAAAGGCAAAAGAAAGCTCAATAAAAGGGTGAAGACTGCTTCAGAATTTGAGAAGCAGGGTCTACAGGAAACAGTTTGAGCAGCCCAAATCAGAGACACTCACAGTGGACAAAGAAACACTTGAACAGCATCTCAGGGAAACGTATTCCGATCCGCAAAGCAAGAAACCACTAGATCTCAGGGGTTTGGTTCATCCCAGGAAACCAGAGAAGAAGTTCAGCAATAAACCACCAACCCTTGAGGAAGTACAGAAAGTGTTCCAGAAAGCCAGGACCAAATCATCACCAGGGCGAAACGGAATACCGTGCCTGCTGTACAAGAAATGTCCTAAAGTCCTTGAGTGCTCCACAGAGTGATAAGATCAGCATGGAGGAACCTGATGATCAGTGACCAGTGGATGATAGCTGATGGCGTGTACATCCCGAAAGAACAGAATTCAAGTACCATCAGCCAGTTCAGACCAATATCGCTCCTGAATGTCGAAGGAAAAATCTTCTTTTCTGTCATGGCTGCAAGACTGACAAAATACCTCACAGAAAATGAGTACCTGGATGTGTCAGTCCAGTAAGGTGGCACCCCAAAGAGGAAAGGCAGAAAAAAATAACCCAGACGTGGTATGGCTGGATCTGGCAAACATGAGATGATCCTACCGGCTCTCGAGATGCACCATATACCAACGAACATCAAAGGAAATACTGAAGAAGTACTTCTATGGCTTCTCAATGCCGTTTACCACCAAGGAATGCAAGACAGATTGGATGAATCTGGAAGTGGGCATAGCCATGGTCTGTGTAATTTCTCCAATCTTGTTCATGCTGGCAATGGAAGTGATCTTGAAGGCTTCAGTGAAGGGAACGGATCAAGCCGACCTCGGTAACGGATACCAGATACCTCCTTTGAAAGCTTTCATGGATGACACAACAGTCCTTTCAACAAAAGAGGTTGACACTCGTGAAATATTGAAGTGGTTGGAAGAGCCAGTTGCCTCAGCCAGGATGAACTTCAAACCAAAGAAACCACGGAGCCTCTCACTGCGTAATGGAAATGTACCTGAAACGGTCACATTCACTGCAGCCAACCAAGCCATTCCAACATGGTCAGATGAACCAGTCAAGAGCCTTGAAGATGGTATGATGATTCCCTGAAAGATACAAAAAGAGGAAAGGAAACCAAGCAGACAGCAGAAGGCCTGCATATCATAGACCAGTGTGGCCTTCCTGGCAAATACAAAGTGTGGTGCCTACAGCCTATGCTGATACCAAAGCTCCTGTGGCCTCTCCTGATATATATCAGCTGTAGCACAGTTGAGTTGACTGAGACAAAGATCAACAAGTACACATGCAAATGACTTGGTGTCCCACCTGGTCTTACTGACGTGGCACTCTACTGTTGCCAAGCAAAGCTGAGGCTACCTCTGAAATCCTTTGTTGAAGAATACAAGTTAGGGAAGGCAAGACTTCTCGGCATGCCCCGAAGACTCAGGAGACAGTATTGTGAGATCCAACCAACCAAGCTGAAGACTTGCATAAAATGGAAAGTCAGGGAGGCAGTCAGTGCAGCGAAACAAAGTCTTAAGATGAAGGAAATAATAGAACACACCCAAAACAACTCACAGGACCTGGGATTGACAAAGATGGAATGGTGGCCCAAGGCAAGAGGAAAGCAAAAGGAGACATGATCATACAGGAGATCAGGAAGGAAGAGGATGATAAAAGAGTCCAGAAGGCAGACCAGCAAGCCCAGCAGGGGCAGTGGACAACATGGGGAAAATGTACTCCAAAGGAGCCTCAGCTGGAGCGACATGTGGAACATGGCCTCTCAGAGGATCAGCTTCATCCAATGATCTGTGTACGACCTCCTTCTCTCGAATACAAACTTGATGAAATGGGGGAAAGCAGATGACCCTGCGTGCCCACTCTGCCATGGCAAACAGTGGAACATGTCCTCAGCTCATGCAAGAGCTCATCGGCAAGAGCGGCATGAGACCTGACATAGTAATCCACTCCAAGGCAACGAAACAAGCGATTCTGATTGAGCTCACTATACCATACGAAAAAAGAATGTGGGAAGCCCTCATCTACAAGACCGAGAAGTATGCTAGTCTAGCCAGCAGCCTGAGAGAATCTGGTTTCCAAGCCAAAGTCCTCACCATAGAGATTAGTGCAAGAGGGTTTGCGAGCACATCTGCCTACAGCCTCATGAAACAGCTGTCGGTTTATGACAGAGAGAGGACACGGGCTCTCAAGGCAATGGCAGAAGCAGCAGAAAAGAGTTCCAGCTGGATCCGGTCAGGGAGGAATAAAAGTAAACTTCATAAGGATTAAATTTCCCAACTCAAACTAGGCGTATGATGGCTCAGTGGCTAAAACGTCTGCTGGGAAAGTTGACTCAGTCCTGAAGTGGCGACCACCCTGGAGGCGCGGGTTCGAACCTGCTGAGGACAAGGGGGGAAAAAACAAAAGACGCGGCAATACAAAGGCATCCAGGAGTCATGACCTGGGTGCGGCCCGGCCCCATTAGAGTGTAAGGAGTTAAGAGCTGAAACACTTGACTGAAGGGGGCTTCTTCTCTGAAGACCTTGTACTGTCCAGCTTCCCCTAGAGTTTCTTATCACTGGACAATTGGCGTGAGCTTGTCAGCTGTGACAGGTGTTGCTCAGTTTGTAAACTGCAAATTCCGACACACTGCTTGTGTTCATATAATCATGTTGGCATTATCTAAGGCTGGTAAACTTGTTTTATTATTGCTTTGACACGTAGTCACAGGTCCGCTGTGTATGATCTAAATAATCTTCATGTCTTCTTCATATGCTCGTAGGTAGTGTTGCATTTATTCTTTGGAACATCGCAGACAGTCATCAAAGTAGAGTATTGACGCCTGAGTGTCATCTGGGAGGAAAAGGATATGCCTCAGAAAATTAAGATTGCCACAATTGTTTCTGTTCTCATAAACAAGGGCAGCAAATAAGACTGCGATAACTACGTGACATTTTCCTTCTGCCTATTACTAAAAAAATATTGGCACGCAAACCTGCCAGAGGCTCAGTGTGGCTTCCGTCGAGGTTACAGCACTGTTGACATGATTTTTGCAGTTCGTAAGGTGCAGACAAATGCAGAAAACATGACTTAGGCCTGTATGCAGTCTTCATTGACTTGACCAAGGCATTTAATACTGTTAGCAGAGTGGATCTTTGTGAACTTGATCAGCCCGTTCCATGACAACATGACAGGGCTGGTACTCACTGGCAGAGAGGCATCTGATACATTCCAAATCACCAGTGTGTGCACCCTGGCTCCAGTGCTCTTCAACATCTTCATTCATATCCTCAGCTATGCTGTAAGAGAAATCAAAGATGACGTGTGCTTGAAGTACAGAACAGATGGGTCCCTCTTCAACGTCTGCTGCCCGAGTGCCAAAATAGTAGTGAAGATTATCCAAGAGGCTCTCTTTGTCAACGACTATGCCCTGATGTTACACAAGGAGTCTGACATCCAGTCGTCATTGACAAATTTGCTGAAGCAGCCTGATTCTTTCGTTTCCCCATCAGTCCAGCCAAAACAGGTTCTGCTCCAATCTGTCCCACTGCAGCCCGTTGCCACTCCATTTGCATTGAGGGAACAGAACTGAAGACTGTAGAGAAGTTCTAATAACTTGGCAGTGTCATCTCCAGTGATGATTCCCTTGACAAGGACATCAACGCTAGGATCTGCAAAGCAAGCCAGGCTCTTGGTAGACTGAGATACCAAGTGATAAACTACCACAATATTCATCTGTCAGCCAAGCTAAAAATGTACAAGACGGTCGTTATCTTCAGCATACGGTGGCAGGACAAGGTCACAGACAGAGATCCTGGACCGAGCAGAGGCCACAATCATTGAAGCTATCAACGTCAAAGCCCGGCTTCGTTGGACAGGCAACGCCATCAGAATCTCCAAGCAGCTACTCTTTGGGGAGCTTTGGCAAAAGAAAGTGATATAGGCCCACAAAATGCTTTATAGACTGCACAAAGGCCAACATTACACATGCTGGAATCCCTCGAAGGCATGTCAGAGGAGCATGCACAAGACAGGACTGGCTGTCGTGCTCTGACAGCTTTGAGAAGAACTGCCATGGCAGCATTGCCATATTTCCCCCACCTGGAAAGGAGTTCGTACCTGTAGCCTTCCCTATGATACCTGAAGGATTTCTCAAAAAAGAAGGGTCTGGTCTTTGTACACCAAAGACTATCCAGCTTTTAGGGAGGCAGTATGTCCAGTGTAGGACTTGTTGATAGTCAATCAACACACTTCCTTTCCCAACTCGGCCATTCTCACTTTCAGAGCTTTGGCTGAGTGAGATAAGTTGGCCTGCTGCTGTCTCACTGAGACCTTTGAAGGCCTCCTATACAGTCCCTACTGGCAGTAAAGAGAGGGCCTTGAACACTCATGTCTAAGGGCCTCATTACCAACTGTTGTCTGAATTGTTTTGGCAGTAGAGTGGCTTGTAGCCTGACAGTGGCAGTGGATACGTTTAATAGCACACGTTTAAATTCTATTGTGGCCTTGTAGATGCGGTTTTCTGACAGCATAACATCCCTCAACCTGAGGCACAGCAGCACTCCCTTTTCAGGCTTTACACCACCATCCCCAGGTCGTCAGGCACAGGGCTGGAATAAACAGGGGACTGCCTCCGTACTTGGCTCACACTTTAAAAGTCATCGTGGGCATCTGTAGTTTAAGAGGCTGCCAGCCCGGGTTCTTCCCAGTGCGACTATGCTGAAGCAGCAGTGGCTTAGTCAGCAACAGCCCCAGCCTCAGCAGTGCAAGCCTCTTCTCCTTCGGAATTCTGCCCTGTCGAAGCCACACCAAAAAGCAGTACCTCTATCTCCAGTTCAGCACCTCTAGCCAGTTAACCAATGTGAATTGGGAGTCTTTCCAGGCCCTGCTCTGTCGAAGCCACGCCAAAAAGTAGTACCTCTATCTCCAGTTCAGCACCTCCAGCCAGTTAACCAATGTGAATTGGGAGTCTTTCCAGGCCCGATCTCCAGTAACATGACATTGAACTCGGCAACTGGATTATTTTGGTAGTAGTATCTGAATATGTGCTGCCATTTGCAGATGACCGCCCTTCTCCAAGACCCTCTTCTCCTGATGTGCGTCGTTCAGCATGCACTCTGATTGGAGATGGAAATATCTCAAGGATGTGATTTCGGAACTCTTGCACCCAAGTCAGGGTTTTTGGCCACCTGTTTGTGATTCGAAAGACCTCTGGAGGATGGTGACAGATACTGGATCTGTCTCCCCTCAATAATTTTAAGGTGTCAGAATCGGCATCCTTGGTCAGATCGGAGTCCATTCGTCTATGTGGGTGTAAAGAATGAGGAGCTTATTCTAGTTTAGTCATTAACAGCAGGTCATGTTCATACGCAGCCCTTTTACTCCAGAAAGATCTACACATTAGATTGTCTCTGTACATTAAAAGTTGTAATTTGAATACAGACACTCAACACTCAACAATGTTCACTTCACGCATAAGTTGTCAACACCAGCAGTCTCCGGGAAGCACAGCACAGACAAAGTTAATTACAGATGTTCACTTTAAACCAGCAGTATCAGCACAAATTCACAACAGTCATAAAAGAAGAATTTCCAACACCAGCAGTATCGGGGAAGCACAAAGTTAATCACAGATGTTCACTATAATATATATTAGTATTACCAGTATTCCCTGCACCCACCCATAAACAAAGGTCATCCCAACAGTTTTTGGGGGGGTTGGGTTTTTTTCAAACGTTTCCGTCAAATTCTATCTTCTCTGAGCTTTTTTTGTTTTGACCTCCCCAAAAACTCTTTCTTTTTTTCATTACGCTCATGACGTTTTTTTTTCCTTTTTCATCACAAGTAACACATAATTATGTCACATGATACTTCCACACACGCCTGCACAAGAAACACACAAAACACTGCAGTAAAGATAAAACAAAATAATGTGTTCCTGACAGTGGGTACCAGGACGACTGGCATAGCTTGACACAGTCGCAGGCCCTGTGTGATATTCACACCTCCAGGGTGCTGCATTGGTGCTCTTAGCTGGGATTCATCACAAACAACGGAAGTGCGGTCAGTCAGTTGACTTCTTAATGATAAGATTCAACACATTATTTATGACAGTTTCTTAAACACAGGACAGTTTGAATCTATTAGTGGATCTTCTCCTGTGCTTGAGTCATTCCTCACATGTGACAGTGAGAACTCTCACTTCTCTGTTGGGAATGAGGGAGTCCTCAAGGACCCACTTCAGCGGTAGCTGAACACTGGTACGAAATTACATACAGCTCTGACTTGGCGAGTGGTTTCTCGAGACGACGTCTGCATGATTATTCTCACTTCTTGGGCCCAGCCCATATTCCCTTGACCCCCACCCCATCCCCAACACTGTTCAGGTAACACTCTTAACAGTTGTGACTGCAGTATGGTTTGCAAGCTCACATGGCCATACTCCATGTGGTGTGGACTTGATGCTCCGACAGAGGTCCTGACACCCACCTTCCCCCTGGTCAGACTCCTCAAGTGCCAACGTAGGAGCTGAAATTCTGCTGGCACTAGAAGACACAGGTTTGTGGCATACAGATCTGTTTGGATGAGTTGTTCCTTGCGATGTTCCATTGGTTCTTGGGGGGCTGCAAGTGGCACATGAACGTTCTGGAACTCAAGCGTTTCCCATAGACCTTCAGGTGACCATAACCCCCCACCCCTTACCCCGCCGGGGGTGTGGAAGGGGGGGGGGATTTTCATTATTATTTCCCCAAAGTTTGATCAATTTGCCATCCAAATATACCTGTCTGCCAAAAAATGAATTACGGTATGCATATAACAGGGTATGGATAAAAAGAGGCACTGTTTTCGTATTGTCGCGAAAGTGTGTCATCAAGAAAAATGGTATGTTGTTATTAGTGAAGTGTCCTATTTGACAAAGATTAGTTTGTAGAGCTTCATATCATATCACTCAGCCTTGTACTATCAAGAATGACCTGCTAAAATGTACCCGAGCGACACAGACGATCTATTACTGACCCAAACTCCACAATTTCAAGTATTGCCTCGCCGCAATTTACAACAACGTTTTATATGGTAAACAAAACATCATTATTAATGTTTTTGTATCCATACACCGCACACATTAGCAGGAGGATTTTTCACAATGTCTGCTTTATAGTTAAGTCAGTTATTCTGTCCACAGTTACCTGTTCATAATTACCCGCAGTTTCAGAATCCAGACCAAAAAGGGAACCCCATCAACTCCATTCTTTGGCAGTTGCGAAAGGTGTGCCATGTGCTTTGGCACTTCCACTTGTGAAAGCATAACACGTGTCTTGCGAAACAGGTAGTGATTCCGTATTTCTATCCATGGGCACTTTTGTTTCCAGTTATAACACATTCCATAAAGTTTTTTGCAGGACCAATAGCCTTTTGATATTCAGTCAAAAAAGACGCCATTGGTGGGGGGCAATGACTCACTTGAGCTTCTCTGTCACTCTGAATGAGACAGCAGAGAGTGAGGGTTGCCTCTTCCAACTTCCGATTCTCAGAAGCAACAAAATCACTTGTAATGGTCTGGTCTGAATGTGTTTGATGATTACAGTAACTCACTCTGGTGATTTGGAGCTGCAAATCCTATTTTGCACACTGAATGGTCAGTCCCGTAGTATGGATTGTGAAACAGTGAGTGTTTCTCTTACATACATGATACGTCTCTCAGCATTGATACATGCTCTACATCGTCATCGTCAATGATGCTCTTTTCCATTTACTCGCACACATGGTTAAGAGCGCACCCAGCGGGCTTCCTTTTATAAATAATTTGTCTCTTCTTCCATGTCTATCCACATGCCTCAGAATGAAGTCCGTTCGGAAAGATTTTCTCGTAGTGTGTTTCCCGTGCTACAAGATCTGTCATGTATTTAGACGATCACAATTGAGACTCTGCTTCTCTGATCGAGTTTTCAGCAATTTTGCCACACGTTTCCCCATTTGAGAGATATGGTCTTTAAAAACTGGGTTCCATTTCCTCGCTTTGTCACACATGATGCAGCAATCTCTTGGAAAAAAACAAATAAAAGCTTCCTGTGCAAGTTGTCTTTTTCCTGGGAGCTTATGGTCCGGCTGTGGTATTTTCCTTCTCTTATGCTTTCTGTACTGATGTCAGTGTTTCACTGCATTTACGAACATGTCTGGCATTTTGAAAGTGAAATACGCACAAGGCATCATCCAGTTTCTTTCCAGACCTTGTGTAACCTTCAAACTTTGTACGGCTTTTGTGAAAACATAAAATTTCATATTTCTCACTCTGATCTTGCTTTGTTTGATCACTTATCTTACGTTTGTCTCGAAGTTGGTTTTGTTGTGAATGATGCAGAATTTGTGTCCATGCTCTAAATTTTATGTTCAACACATAGAAAATGAATTATGTTCATTATTCTGGTACTGTGGCGTTGCAACCAGGTATACCCCAGACTTCATCTATATAGTTTTAAGAAGGAAAAGCAGTCAATATATGTATACTCCCCCTGCATTTCTTTCATAAAAATGCATTGGAAAAAAGAAGAAGAAAAAAACACCCCACTTCATTGACATTGTGACCCTTGCGGTCGGCTGGAACATAAACCATGTAAATTAGACTGATTATATGCAAAATTACATATCATAACACGAATCTACTTTCATGTATTGCCTAATTTTGCCAGCAGTTACCTCATGCTGAGAAGGAAATCCATCCAGTAATCAGGTTGCTGGTGTTTGAGCATTTCCAGTACAACGGAAGTATTTGATCATTGACAAGTTATAACGGCTCCAATCCAATTTTAATGTCATTCATGGGATAGCTCATTCTAATTTCCTTCTGTAGACCTAAAGAAATTAACTGAGTGATGAAAATATATAGTGCTGTTTCAAGCACACACACCCCCAAAAGTTATTTTTCGGTCCAGTTTCAGTTTCAGTAGCTCAAGGAGGCGTCACTGCGTTCGGACAAATCCATATACGCTACACTACATCTGCCAAGCAGGTGCCTGACCAGCAGCGTAACCCAACGCGCTTAGTCAAGCCTTGAGAGAGAAAAAAAGTAAATAAATAATAGATAAATACATTTTTTTTAAAACTACTACTAATAATAATAATATGTATAAGGCGCAAAAACTTGAAGTCAACTGTAAGCGTACAAAAAAAAATAAAATAAAAGAATAAATAAGTAAATAAATAATAATAAAAAAAATAAAAAAAATAAATAAATAAATAAAGACAACAATGATGATAAATGAGCAAATAAATGTAAAAATTGCATTCACACATACACACACATATGCGTAACAGATATGCACCAAACATTCAGTTTCACAGATAAGAAAGCACAGTCAAATACACATAAACATACATAAGCCCCAACATACATACACACACACGCACACGCACACACAGAGGCACACTTACTTGTACAAGCACACACACATACGCCCATATACGTTCCAATATTCCGTTGCTCCCACAGTGTAGGCATGTGTACACACATATACCTCATCCTCTACCTGCCCCCACGCCCCCACCCCCACACCCCACACATATACGCACGTGCACAGAACTCTCCTGACACTTGTGTACACTTACACCCTCGCGCATGCACAAACGCCCACAAACACACAGACTCACACATACACACGAACATACACACACGCACAGAGGCTGCCACTGATTGGCCGCAAGAGGGATGGGAGAAGATCTATGATGCCAAGAACGTGGCGTCTAGTGTGTTGCTCAGTCTATTGTATTTGGAAAAGCCCACAGAGACTCTTTTCCGTTTTGAAGAAATTTGCGCAATGTTGGTTTGGAAATGCCGATATTTGTTTGATTTGCAAATTGGGCCCAAAGAAGGAAAAATGGCCTATATTTACTCTCCTCCAGCATTTACACCGTAATTTTAACTTGGCAGACAGGTAAATCATGATTTCTGACATAAAAAAAACAACCCCCAAAAAACAAGAAAATCACTAGGACAAGTCCTCCTCCCCCACCCCCACCCCTACTCCCCTCCAGCTACGTTCAGGGAGGTTCCTTCTTTGAAGCAAACTTCCTTCTCAGGATTCCCCAGAGAGGTTTCACTCAAGTAGTCTTGCAACCCCAGGAGAGTTCCCGTGTCAGGCTCATTCTTTGTTCTAGATTTGATTAGAAAAGCGCTGCTCGAGCCGTCGGATCTAATCCTTTTGACGTGCTTAACGTCGGAACTACTTCCCTCCTGTTGCTTGGTCTGAGTGGATCATCTCAGGTAATGGCCTTCCACATGGATGGTTTCTTCACACTCCATTTTCTTCCGGAGTTTCTAGCTATGAACTAAGACCCAATGGTTCCTTCTCTATCTTTGAGGATCTCACCCTTTATACCCTTGTTTTAAATTTCATTCAGGGAGATTAAAGATTTAGATTTGTGTCAAGTCAGGTGTCTCAAATACTTCTGGGATAATTCTCATAGCAGACATTCCTCTTTGAAAAAGTCTTCTCAGTTTCAAACAACGGGAGCTAGAAGACATATATTGTTGTTGGCACCATTTGTCGTCGGGTTTCTTAGGTCATTCTGAAAGCCTACTCTCAGGCCCAGAGAGATCACAACTGCTTAAATCCAAGAGCACATTAGACATGATCTGGAGGCAGCTTCTGGTATTAGGAGGTTCCTTTCGTCAGCGTGTGTCTCATGAAATTCCAAATGACCAAGTCTGAGGGTTCAAATGTGATTTCCTTCATTGTGGCTAACACAGCTGTTACTGTTTCTTTGGCTTCCCATGTGAACCAGCAGGCTTTGTCCTCATTTTGCTTTGGTTTCTGCGTCAGTTTGACATGAAACAATATATGACACCGAAATTACACTCCTTGTTTGGTTAAATATATATAGCATGGAATGATTCAGCACTTGAGGCTGGGAATCGGCTGAGCAGACGGCGGATAGGGTAGAGGTGTCTAATACTGGATTAGCCACGAAATTATGCCAACACAGAACAAACCGATAAGACTAGTTTGCATCAGTTTGACATAGTAAGTATATTCAACGGAACAGGGAGCATAATACAACCTCCCCATATTAATTCATGAGATACCGAGGCAGAGCTGAAGCAGCAAGGGACCAACTGGACTGGAATGGCCAGAACAGCCCAGAACAGAGTGCGATGGCGAGGGGTCGTCGATGGCCTATGCTCCACCAGGAGCGATGGGCAAAATGAAATGAAATGATATTAATTCATGCACTTCCATGTATACAATCCATATTTTTCATTGTAATCTGCAGGTCCCATGCAAATCTGATTGCAAGAGCCAAGGACACGTACAAATGCAACTCAACAGAAGCCATGTCACTGTGACATAGACACAGACAAATGCACACGGACACACACACACACACACACACACACACACACACACGCACGCACGCACGCACACACAAGAAAACTCTCACATCTGATTCTAATTGGTCTTCTGTTTGTTCGTTCCTACCTCCTTCCGTTCCTTCCTTCACTTACTCTCCTGTTTGCAGGCCATGATTTGCTGCTTCGACATTGGGCTGAACACTCTATGGTATGCGAGGAACCAGTTTACCCAAAAGAATCTGCTTGTGGAGCTGACCTGCATAACGCCTGCCGATGGTCTAGCTGCCTTCACGGTCTTCAACTTCCTCCTGATCGTTCTGTCCAACATCTTTGCCTTCGTCACTCGGAATATGGAGGACAATTACTACGAGTCCTACTTCATCTTCAGGTGCACTTCTTTCCTCTTGGTGCTATCTCTCTGCTTAATCCCTGCCCACTTGATAACCCAACAAGAACTGCAGAAAAAGCGGATCCTGATCCTGTATCTCTGCATAAGCAACTCTGGGATCATTGTCTTTCAATTCCTGACCAAAGTCTATGCTCTGTGGCATGGTGCGGGCGAGGAGGACATCCACCAAGCGATCAGCATGGAAAATCAGCGAGTCAGCTCCTCCACATTTGGCATCACCAGAATCAAGAAGAGAAGTGATATCAGCCCTGCATGGAGCAGTCAGGGAAATCAGTCTTGTGTCCGCAGGAAGGTGACCCTTGGTCAAAATGATCCAGCACCTCTAACTGGAGCCCGTTCAGTAACTCTAACTGGAGCCCGTTCAGTAACTATTAATTGAGTGATATCAAAGCTACTGTTTGGTGACATATACTATACCATATCAAACGTGTGTAAACTAGGCCTTTAGGTTTGCTCTGTTGGCCAAATTTTGTCACTGCGAGACCCGTCGCCTGGTCATCCAGTCAACGTCTTCAGCACTGAATAATTATTTCTCTGGTCAGCGATTGACTTTTTAAGTCAACCAGTTTTCTTGCCTCAAGCATTGTTAATTACATGCTTTCTTTTATGCCGGTTTTTTAACGTTCTTTCACTGTTGATGTGGCTTAAGACATCTTCTCTCAGAGGGATTTGGTAACCACTCCCAGCAGTGCAAAGAAGATGGACTCAGTATTGGGAAGGCTTCCTCCAGTTGCCCCCCCCCTCCCGAAGTCTCCTCTCCACTTCCTTCAGTGGGGGAGAAGGCTCTGCCCCCTTGTAGGCACCTCTCATCAGCTCATCTCAGGTCTTAGCACTACAGTATCCTCATGGGACTGTTGTGGGTGTGTTTCCAGGGCATTCAGAACACGGGTTGTAAAATCTCCCTACAGTGCTCAGTGGGAGAGGAATCTGCACCTCAGTTTGCAGATGTAGCTGGATTTTCAGTCCTGACTGTCTTCTTCAGGCTCCTCCAGTTGTCTGGTTGGCAAGGGGAAGTCATGTTAAGGTTTTTGATTAGGATCCTTGGACTCTAAGGAAAGTACGGTCGGTGCCTCCTACCCACTGTCTCCAGGGGGCAGGTCGTTCAGCATGGGCCAAGGCAGAACCCAACTCCAAATTTGTGGAGTTGGAACATACCCTCCCTTACTGGGTAACATGTGTGGAGATAGTTCCTCCCTCTACACTATCTCGTCAGGCCCTTTTCATACAGCAAGACTCCAACTCCTGGACTGCAATGCGTCTCAAGATCCTGGAGCTGGCCAAGGAGTGGCTGATTAAGCCTGCCCACATCGTGAGGAATGCGACCTCTGTTCCCCCTACAACCCCCCCCCCCTTCCTCCCTCCCCCCAAATTCTTCCTATGTGGTCCTTCTTGGCATATGGAGCTCTCCCTCTGGGAATGGGTTGGTAGGGTTTCTCAAAAGGTGGGTTTGGTCTTTGTACAACCCAGACCACCTAGTTTTCAGACATGGAACCAAAGCACAGAACCAAAGGCTCGTCACACATTGTGTTCCCTTTTCCGGCTCGGCCAGTTTGTCCTTCAGAACGGTGGCTGAGCAGGATAGGCTGTGTCATGGAGTTCTCCACAAACTACATTTTCTTGGATTCCTCCCTCCACAGGGCCACCAGATGTAAGAACAGTCTGATCAACCTAGTACAGAGTCTCATAGCCTCAGGGCTTCTTTAAAGATTATCACCTTCATTGATTCAGCAAGTGAGTTGCAAAAAAGTGGCAATGGGCCTGACAGTGGTGGCGGATGAAGTTACTAGCCTGCACTCCAATTCTGAACTGGCCAGAAGGAACACAGTCCTCTTCTGTCCAACTTGAACTTGAAGTCCATCCTGGCTCAGTAACGCTATCTCTTCAGGCCACGTACCCATGATTTTGTCAGCCACATGGCTGAGACAAGCAGATTGCCTCCTTTTTGGCTCACATCACTCAAGATCGTCTTGTACCTCTGCCAGCTGAAATGTCCCCAGTCCAGTATCTTCCCAGTTCGAATCAGCCTAATTGGCTGTGGTGGGATCAGCCTTAGCTCCTACCTCAGTGGCAACAGACCCACTCCTTTCTGGCTCGCCACCCATTCGTAGTCTGGGCAAAAAAAAGAGCAATGACTTTTCTCTAATTCATCCATTGGACTAGACTGTCCTAGTGCTAGGCTTTGGGTCTCTCTACTCATGTGGCTAGCATAGAGGAGCAGAAACGCATCTTGGAGGAAGAAAATCTCCATGCTGCAACTCAAGGATTTCAGAAATAATGTCCTCAGATTTAGGGGCTATATGGCCGCCTGTTTGTGTTTCTGAAGACCTTGTGGTGGAACCCAGCTGAAAGTGCAGATGCAGCACTAGGTCAGCATGTCCCAGAAGTGAATCCCTAAGAGTCAATCCACACTGTGATCCCTTTCCTAAGTGTCAATGGCAGCTAACCCTCCTGAAAAGGGGTAAACTGCCCAGGTCGGAGGAGGAGAATTGTCACTTTGACAGCTTTACAGCACTCTGTGCCTCTTTGGCATGTTCTGGAGGCACCTGTTGGCGTTCGGAGAATCCCTTCATCAACATATATTTAGAGACTTTCCATTATGACCACATGTTATGACCACTGTAGGTCAGGTCAGGGGCATAACCCTTGCTACTTCAGTGCCCACGTCGGCGTGGACTTCTCCTCGTGGCCAAAAGTCCTAGGACAGCACGGCACTGGCAAGTGCAACTCCAACGGACTGCTTTTGCTCTCGCTCTGCGTGCAGCATGGAGTGACCATCACCAATACCCTCTTCCAACAAGCAGACAAATACAAGAACACATGGATGCACCCCTGCTCCAAGCAATGGTACATGCTGGACTGTGTGATTGTCCAGCAGAGGGACAGAGGTGATGTTTCCATTACACGCTGCATGAGAGGAGCAGTCTGTTGGTCAGACCATCGCCTGGTACGCAGCAAGATGAACATCAGACTTGCACACAAGCTCCAACCAGCCAGGCAGAAACCCCCTAGGAAGCTGAACATCCACCGCCTCCCTATCACCAAGGACGTGCTGCAGCAGCAAATCCAAGCAGCTCTCCAAGTAATTCCTGCATCGACTGATGTAGAAGAGGTATGGAGCACATTTAGAGCAGCTGACACTCTGCTTTGAACACAGGAGCCAAAAAGACTGGTTTGACGAGAACGACTCTGGAATCTCCAAGCTCCTGAACACACTACATATACGGCATCAGGATCACATTTCCGATAAAGACTGCCAGAGGAAGGAGAACCAGTTCTTGCAAACCAAGCAACTCGCAAAGAAGAGGCTGCGTGAGATGAAGAACACCTGGTGGGAGAGAAAGTCCGAAGGGCTTCAGTCCGCTGCTGATGCTCACAACATGAAGACCTTCCATGATGGTCTCTGAGCTGTGTATGGGCCGAGAGTCACAGGGTCAACCCCTGTCCGAGCCTTGGACCAGACCACCCTCCTGACAGACAAGAAAGACATCCTTGCCCGCTGGGTAGAGCACTTCAACACCCTCATCAACAGGGACTCGTCCGTATCTGACGAGATAATTGCATCCCTCCCACAGCTACCAGTCAGTGACTCGCTAGCTGCCCCTCCCACCAAGGCAGAGACCCAGAAGGCCCTGAAGCTGACAACGTCAGGAAAAGCACCAGGAGCGGATGGAATCCAGGCTGACATCTATAAGCATGGAGGCGAGCTGCTGACAGACAAGCTGACTGCCCTGTTCCAGTCTATCTGGGAGAGAGGGGAGGTCCCCCAGTTTTCAAGGATGCTTCAGTTGTCTACATTTACAAACGGAAGGGAGACAAAACATCCTGCGATAACCACCTTGGAATCTCTCTCCTCTGCATCGCCGGCAAGATCTTCGCCTGCATCATACTGAACAGACTGGTTGACAATGTCTATAACACAGTCATCCCTGAAGCACAGTGCAGCTTCTAGAAGCTCAGGCATGGGATAATGTGACATGGTGTTTGCCGTACGCCAGATGCAAGAGAAGTGCCGTGAGCAGAACAAGGAGCTGACTAAGGCCTTCGACACGGTGAACCGCCGTGGTCTGTGGAAGATCCTCCTAGAGTTCGGCTGCCCAGAGAGCCTAATCCAGCTCATTGCGTCATTCCACAATGGCATGCAGGTGATAGTACAGGAAAATACTGACATGTCGGATCCGTTCACTGTGGTAAATGGAGTGAAGCAGGGCTGCGTCCTGGCACCCACACTGTTCTCCATTCTCTTCTCTGCCATGCTTATTGATGCCTTCCAAGACTGTGACCGGGGCATCTACATTCAGTCTCGCACAGATGTCAAACTTTTCAACTTGCGGCGACTCCATGCCAGGTCCAGGGTGTTTGAGGCACTGTTGAGAGAGTTCCTCTTCGCTGATGACTGCGCACTTGCTGCACGCACCCATGAGGACATGCAGTTCATTATGGACAGGTTCTCAACCTCCTGCAGGCGCTTTGGACTCACCATCAGCCTCAGTAAGACCGAGTCCATGTACCAACCAGCTAGCTCACAGAACGCCAGTGCCTCCCCCCCACCTGCAATCAAGATCGATCACACAGAGATCAAGTCAGTCGACAAGTTTTGCTACCTGGGCAGCACCCTATGCAGCAACGGAGCCCTTGATGCAGAAGTGACGCTGCGCATTGCCAAGGCCAGCTCCGCCTTTGGCAGACTCTACAACAGGCTGTGGAACAACAAAGGCATCATGCTCAGCACCAAGATGAAAACCTACAGAGCTGTTGTGCTGACCACCTTGTTGTACTGCTGTGAAACATGGACGACGTATCCCCGTCGCATTCAACAACTTGAGCAGTTT
The DNA here is from genome assembly GCF_041734735.1 of Babylonia areolata. Taxonomy (NCBI): domain Eukaryota; kingdom Metazoa; phylum Mollusca; class Gastropoda; order Neogastropoda; family Buccinidae; genus Babylonia; species Babylonia areolata. The sequence continues at coordinate 6,156,061 of NC_134899.1, forward strand.
CACCAGAGATGCCTACGAAAGATCCTCGGTATAAAGTGGCAAGACAGGGTCTCCAACCTCCAGGTCCTAGAGAAGAGTGGCCTGCCCAGCATCGAAAGCCTGCTGATCCAGTGCCAGCTACGCTGGACAGGACAAGTTGTCCGCATGACAAACAGCAGGATCCCGAAGATGCTTTTGTATAGCCACCTGAAGGACGGCCACCATGAACTTGGAAGACCCTGCAAACGCTTCAAGGACACCTTGAAGACAAACCTCAAAGCCTGTGACATAGACATCGCCTCCTGGGAAACTGATGCCCTTGACCGCTCTCGCTGGAGGATGTTGTGCTCAAGTGGCATAAAGACGTTTGAAAACAAGAGAACGCTGGCCATTAAGGAGAGGCGTGAGCGAAGGAAGCAGGGCTCAACTTCTGGAGACGTTTTCCCTTGCAACACCTGTGGGAAGTGCTGCGCATCCAGAATCGGCCTCTTCTCCCATATGAGGACACACACCGATAGATAAGCCTGCCTGCCTACTCATCCGTCGGACCGACGGGAGACTCCATCATCATTATGACCACAGCTAATGGTTTAATGAAAATTTACATGGTTGCAGCTAACAGTTGTTACTGTTACTGAGGCTCCCCATGCCAACCAATAAGGCTTTGCTCTCCAACTTTTGCTTCGAATTCTGCATCACTTTGACATGGTACAGTACATCAATGTCAAATGTTTGTCTGTCCTTTCCCACTGTTCTTGCCGTGGATCACATGGGGCATTCTTTGTTGGCAACGGAAAGGGTATTCAGCGTTTAAGGCTGGGAATTGTGCTTTGTGGCAGAACAGACGACAGGCTTGGCAGAGGCGTCATAGTACTTGTTAGCCACGAAATTATGGCTAACACAGAGCAAACTGATAGGCCTAGGTTGCATCAGATTTACATGAAAAGTATAATACAAACTCCCCATATTAATTCACTCACTTCCATATAGACATTCTCTATTTTTCATAGTAATGTGACGGCTCCATGCAACTTCTATCGTAAAAGCAACTCAACAGAAGTTAAAACTAAGCGTTGCAAATGTTTCGCTAAGAAACGTGACTGCCATGAACACACGAACACTTGGACTTTACTTTTGTTCTTTGTTTTAAAGTTGATTTTTTATTTTATTTTATTTTTTTTTTTTTTTTTTACTCTTTTCACATGTCATTGATTCACATGCTGCTTGGATGTTTGTTTGCTTGCCACAAAATTGTTCAGAATTAATTAAATAAAAAAGCCACACAAAAAAGCAATGACAGATGTTATTGTTTGTGCAAAACTGTAGCCTAAATATGACTTCTGTTGTTTTATCTAATTACATGCTAGAATGTGTATGCTGGCATTTTGCGTTGGTGTAAGAGAGAAAAAGTGTGTGTGTGTTTGAGAAAGAGAGAGACACTGACACTGACATATTTCATTGTCCGTTAAGCATTAAAGCCCTCTAGACAAGAGGGAATGACAATTGTTTTCATGAAAACAAAATACCATTCTAATGATATCAAACACACACACACATGCACGCACGTACACACACGCACACACACCAATGTCGTGTGTCGGATCACCTTGATATCGGTAGGTGGTTTATGATCTTTTGAGAAAGAGAGAGGAAACACAGAAAGAGAATAGCATAAAACATACATACACACTCTCGCAGCCCCCAGCATCCGCCCACCCACCCGCACCCCACGCAACACACACACGCGCGCGAGCATACATGCATGCATGCACACGCACAATACGGTTATGAGTCAAGAAAAATAAGGTGCAACTCAAAACCAACCTCATGCACAACGCTTTGATAATGCTGAATACCCATTCCGTGGCTAACAAAGATGTAGACCGCAACTGGTGACCTCGCCTCCACATGCATTCTCGACATAGGCGCCGCACAGGAATGTGTTCTATCCTCACTGTTGTACACACTATTTACACATAACTGTGCAACTCATAATGAATGTAAGACCATGGTCACGTTTGCCGACGACAACTCTAGAAGGGCTGATTAAAAACAGTGATGGGTCAAAATATAGGGAAGAAGTACTAGGACTTGTCAGCGGGTGTAATCAAAACAACTTAGAACTCAACGTATCAAAAACGAAAGAATCAATTCTAGATTTCAGGGAGACCAGATCTGACCTCTTACCACTTGCCAATAGAGACAAGCAAGTAGAGATCATCAGAGAATTTGAATTTTTCGGACTGATCATTTCCAACGATTTGAAATGGGAGAAAAATGTGGATTTTTATTTTCGAGAAAGCACAACAGCGCCTGTACTTTCTTCGGCGTCTCAAAATGTTCGGAATTAAAAAAGAAATCATGGTTGATTTCCACCGATCAGTCACTGAAAGTGTGTTAACCTTCGCAATAATGGAAACATTTCCAAGGCAGAAGTCGCATCCCTGAACAGAATCGTCAAAAACTGCCACCAAGATTACCGGGGCCGATCTACTTTCTCTAGATATATATTATCAGCGGCAACACTCAGAAACAAAATCAATCAGCCAGGACGATCCAGCTTTTGGGATTTTTTAGATGCTCCCCTCGGGTCGACGGTACAGAATTATGAGGATGAAAACCAATCGCTTCGCCAATAGCTTTTCCCCAAAAGCAGTCACTGAGTCAGTGCCCTGTCTCACGAACAAATCCAGTATGATTAAACAGAATTGTGCAATCAACAACCATTTACCTGAAGGGTCGGGTTGCCGGCGACTAAACCGGCACTCCCACCGCACCCTTCTGGGACTCGTGAGGCGGGTGGCTGGACACGCTTATGGAATTAAAAACGAGATCCATAAAAGGGCGTCGGCTCAGGAGAGCCACCGACGGCCATCTAGCTCCACCGTGCTGTGTGCATGCCACACGCAGTTGGCCCCCGGGGTGTGTCTACCCATGCATGTGAAGTCTGGATCCGGCAGAATCTGCGGAAGAAACCTATCGGTTCAACGGAGAGGAAGGCGGTTACAGCAACGCACTGTGGAGTGCAGAGAGCAAGATGAGACACCGAAAGGATATCTTGGTCATCCACTGCATCCGTGCTCATCCTCAAGTCGTCTCGACTTAGTCTTGCCACTGGAAATCGGTGGACCCGACGAGAGAGTGAGGTCGACGTTGCGCAACTCCTCTTCACTTTAAACAAACTCATCGCGCAAGTTATCAGTCATCCTTAATGACCTTTCATCATTCATCCCTTCATCACCGCCAAGTCCTGTGGCGACAGGCGAGCGACGAAACGACAGGTGTGGGTACACTGGCAGTCGCAGACCTGCACGCAGGCGGCTCAGGCCATAGGGTCGTTCTTCATCGACAGGAGCAGCGATGGAGCTCGGCAGCCGTCTGAGCGTCTGAGCAGCCCTCTTTAGGAATGCACTGCTCACCTCCCTGGCATGAGGAAGGGGCTAGAAAAGGTGCCCTAAAAATTGCCTGCTCCATATCACCCTGGCCAGCATACCGCGGCTGGCGGGGTCCCTACATCAGCGGTCGAAACAAAGAAAGAAAAGAAAAAAACAAGGATCGTTCCTCTCACCATTGGTGCTTGGAACATACGGACTCTCCTGGACAGAGAAGACGCGGACAGACCTCAAAGGAGAACGGCACTTGTTGCATCCGAACTCGCCAGATACAACATCGGCATCGCAGCCTTGAGTGAGACTTGGCTTGCAGGCGAAGGCGAGCTCTATGAACGGGGATCTGGTTACACCTTCTTCTAGAGTGGACGAGGAAGCGAAGAGCGACGCGAGGCTGGCGTTGGTTTTGCAGTAAAAACAGCACTTGTCAGCAAGCTAGCCGGAATCCCAAAGGGAGTCAACGATAGGCTTATGCCCATCGCACACGGGGCGTCGAAGCAGCAAGTTTCACGCGACAAGCAGCAAAAACGTGCGGTGCCCCGTGTGCGAGGTATTCAGGCAGCAAGAGTCGCGCGGCCACGCATCAAGATCGCCGTTGCCTCGCGTCAAAATCCTCGATAGAACTTGTCCTATTCCCCCGCGACAAAAGCGGCAGACGTGCGTGGAGCAACCAATCACGAGATCCGCTCGTTTCACGTGACACAAAATGGCTGACATCGTTTGGACTCGATTCATTCGTTTGACGTTGCTCAATTAATCATGAAAACAAAGTGTTTTGGAAGTAAACGATTAGACTGTTTGGATGAAAAGATTGTCATTACATCTGAACGCATGTCTGTTTAAGAGTGATTTCTGTGAATGCCCTAAAAATGTTGAGTTTCTACTTTGAACAGCAACTCACATGGTAACGTTTGCAATTCCTGCCTGAGAACGAAAGTATCTTTGACTGAAATTCTAAGGATAACTGGATTTCCAAATATTTTTAGAGCTGTACACACTTCTTCTTTATTTCCACACACACACACATCATGTGCAAGTAAACACACACACACACACACACACACACACCACCACCACCACCACCACCACCACAAAAATACAACTGAACATTCACACAAACCCTACTGAACACACACACACACCACACCACACCACACCACACCACACACAAACACTACTAAACACACACATACAGACACCATATCACACACTCGCACAAACAGTACTGAACACACACACACACACACACTTACCACACCACACACAAAAACATGACTGAACTCTCAAACAAACAGTACTGAACACACACACACACACACACACACCCCCCACTGAACACTCACACAAACACTACTGAACACACACACACACACACACACACACCACTGAACACTCGCACAAATACTACTGAACACACACACACACACACAGAGTCATTCCTTCATTTACTCCTTCATCCACATGCTCACTGTGTAGACACTGAGAGCACATAAATAACAATAGACATAATAATACATGGATATGTAAAATCAAATATTTGATTTCTGCAATTTTGACAGTTCACTGATCCTGAAGTAATGAGCTGGGATAACCAACAAATCAACTGAAACAAATATTGATTGCAACCATAACTAATTTTTTTTTTTTTTTTTTTTTAATTTTTTTTACTGGAGTGCTATTTTACCAATATTGATTACAAATGTTGGTTGAAACTTAAATTGAATGTTTGTAAACAGTCAGAATACAAATATCATGCTGACAGCAGCTAAGTGTGACTATTTCCCCATGAAATCACAAATATAAGCATGAAATTATGATCAAAGATTGGTGAACTACTGATTTTAGACAGCATGTTAACTTTCTTATCAATCATAATTATGATTTATTTTGATATTATTCTAACATAACTTTTTAAGTGCTGTTGTGGCAGTGGATGCTGCTCGGGCCTTGTGCACAGCACGCTTTCGTTGCTCTTCGGTGATGTGCCTGGCGTCAGCTACACGGGTTCCTGTGGTGATCTTGCTGCACCAAGCTGGTCGGTCCAGAACAAGTGTCTCTCAAGTGTTTATGTCGACGCCCAGGACTTTGAGGGACGCTTTGAGACAGTCTCTACAGCGTTTTCTCTGCCCTCCAACTGAGCGCTTGCCCTGACACAGTTTTCCATATAGCAGCTGCTTAGACAGTCGGCTGTCTGGAATTCTGACCACATACCCAGCCCACCTGGCTTGGGCTTTCTGCAGAAGCCAGCTCATTCCAGGACTTCCGTGTCTGGGACTTTGTCCTGCCACCTGATGTGGAGGAATCTTCAGATACAGCTCTGGTGGAAGCGGCTGAGCTGTTTGGCGTGTCTGCTGTAGACAGTCCAGGTCTCGCTGGCGTAAAGGAGGGTGGTCAGGACCACTGCACAGTAGACCTTCAGTTTGGTGGTAGAGCTGAGTCGTCTCCGCTCCCAGACGTTCTCACGGAGTCTCCCAAAGGCGGCGCTGACTTAGGCAATCTGTTTTGTTGTTTTTTTTACCTTAGCGTCTATCTTCACACACAGACAAACACACACACACCACCACCACCACCCCACACACAGACACAGACACACACGTGTGTCCTTCACGTGCCATGCCACGCCCGCGCACATCATACTTTCGGACAACATCAGAGAGGTTAACAGTGACCTAGCTGGCATGCAGTGCAGGGGAGCATGTATATTTTCCCCAGGTCCAAGTTTTCCTAGGTCTATATTCCCCTAGGTCTAAGTTCCCCTAGGTCAATGTTCCCCCACTGCTGACCATTGTTGACCACAATTCGAGAGTGCTCAGACTGCATTATGTTGTCGCATTTGTGCATTATGTCTTTGAAGAAGATTGACCGCTGCATGACCACTACTGACCAGTATCAGAGTTCAGTTTGCATCACTTTGTATGCAATATTGGAACGTTTTAGCAGGATTTCACTATACTGTTGGCCATTACTGACCATTACTTGGCACTGCTGATCACTACGACTACGTCAAAATCTTCAGATTGCATTGTTTTGTCACATGTGTGCATTATCAAGACGTCCTGGTTTTTTGCTTTTGATTTTATTAACTGCAAACTGACTACTGCTGACCACCACTGACCGTTGACCATTGCTGACCACTGACAACCACTACCCAGTGACCACCACTTACCACTACTGACCACTACAGTCCACTGACTACTACTAACCACTTCTGACCGCTATCCACTGCTGTCCACCGCTGACCACTGCTGGCCACAATATACTGACCACTAACCATTATTGACCACTGACCACTGATGACAACCATCGACCACTGACAAATGCTGACCACCACTGACCACTGCTGAGCAACACTGACCACTACTGACAGCTGAGCAACACTGACTACTAGCACTACTGATCACTTACAACCGCTAACTACTGACCGACCAGAACCAACCACTGACAACTATATACTGACAATTTATGACTATTGACCTCTGACCACTGCTGACTGCTTCTGACCGCTGATCACTTCTGACAACTGACCATCGTTGCCCAGCACTGACCACTGCTGACCATCACTAACCACTGATTTCAGCTAACCACTGACATCACTGTCCACTGATAACCACCGTAACCAATTACTGACCGCTGATCACCACTGACCACAATCACAGAGCACCATTGACCACCACTTACCACCGCTGAGAACCATTAACCACTATATACGGACCACTACTGACCACCATTAACCGCGGACAACTACTGACCACTACGGATCACTGACCACTGTTGATGACCACTGACCACTACATACTACTGACTACAGTTGAGCAACGCTGACCACTACTGACTGCTGACCATTGACTACTGCTGACCTCTGCTGACAAGCACCCAAAAGTGTATGCAGGATTTAACAAACATATCTTTTGGGGAACATAGACTTGAGGGGATACAGACCTGGGGGAACATAGACCTACCAAAAACGTTTTTTGGGCAACATAGACCTGGGGGAATATAGACTGGGACAACAAAGACCTGGGGGAACAAAGACCCAGAAAACGTAAATTTAGGTGAAAGACCTCTCTCTCTCTCTCTCTCTGTGTGTGTGTGTGTGTGTGTGAATCACAATCACAATCAGAATCATATTCATATTTATTTGTCATGAAAACCGTGAATGAAAGGTTTATAGACACAACAATAAAGGAGGTGTGTGTGTGTGCGTTCTTTGTCTCTTTTCTTGCTGTGATTTTTTCTTCAATACCCCTTTTTCTTTCTTGTTTCTCTTCTCGGTTTCTTCTTTCTTCCATGTTCATTATCTATAGATTAAATTTTTATTCATCCTTTCACTCCAGTTGCTTATGGAGGACTGCTATCAAATGATACTTCTACGCCCAAAAGAAGACATTCAGTATTAGTCAGTAGCTCAAGGAGGCGTCACTGCGTTCGGACAAATCCATATACGCTACACCCCATCTGCCAAGCAGATGTGCCTGACCATCACAGGTGACTTTTTTTTTTTAGTGAGGAGGAGTTGTGCAGTCCCTTCCCCACTCTCTCGCCTACCGACGCTCACAGTCCCACAGGTGCAGGTACTGCTACGTGTAGGACGGCCTCGGCAGGTGCAGGTTTTTTCTTCGGAGCTCCGTCTCCTAGGAGGACTTCCAGCCAAGGATAAGAGCTCCCACTGCCCTTTGGTCATCCTCTTCCGCCTTCACAGCCGTTGGGAAAGGTTTCCTCCTCCGCCTGGTCCGTCGTTGGGAGACTTCACATGCGGCAGGTAGTACTGGGTTACATGGTACCAGTAGCAAGGGCTATGCCCCTGACCTGACACACCAAATAACAATTAGCATTTGAATAAACCACGTGCACATTTGATAAACGTACTTATTGCTAACAAATTCCACCTGCTTCCTATGAACAAAAGACACTACCACCACCAACAACAACAAAATGAAAACTGATTTCGGAGACAAATGCACACGCTTGTTTCCAAAGTCATTATACTTTGTGCATTCCATTATAGAATATCCCCAATCACAGCCATATTACAAACCTTGCATAACCGCAGCTCTCGTGGTATGCCACTAGGTCTCCCTCTTTCTATTTCCAACTCAAGATTACTAAGCATAATTCATAAAAGCAATCACTATACATCAGAGCGACTGAACGTCTCTAGGAACGAACTTAATGTTCAAACATAATATCAATTAAAAAAAATATATCGAAAATTATAATTGCAAATAAGACAACAGTTTTATCCAAGCAACGAGTACATTGATTACTTTCCAGTTTTGAATAAAAGCCCATCGGCAATAAATATTGTGTAAAATAAATTCCTCGCAATTCATATACCCTTCATTCTAATGTTGTTAATCTTGGCACTCTTCAAATATGAATGTATTTCAGAGAAAAAGAGAGGGGGTAAAAAAAAATGGCCCAGAGGATATAGACTGGCCTATATCCTGGCCTATATCTGGCCTGTTACACCGGGTACACTTGGAAATAAACATATTCTATTCTATTACTGCCTAAGTGAGCTAAATGCATATGTCTAAAAAAAACAAAAAAACAACCAACATATAATTTACACTTTACATTTTCTTCTGCTCTTGAAATTTTTGGCTCATTGAAACCAATTTATGAGGATATTGTTCCTACAATGGGTGTCAGGTAAAAAAAAAAAAAGTTCACTTTGATTGCAAATGTTTGTGATTTTGATTCGTGTAACTTCTGTCCAAAATACGAACCTACTTTTCCTATAACTCCAAATGGTTAGGCATCCCAGCAGTGATTATCTTTCACACTATTGGGGGTATGCATCATTACAAATTACACTGTAATCAGTGTCTTAACACGTAATTAGTCCTGACATTATATGAAAGCAAATGATGCAGCAGATCAAAATGAAGACCCAAACTGTTGAAAATAGATGACTACTTTCATCAATTTCATAAATTCAGATTTTTGCACCAATTTTGTTTAAAATCATGATTGGAAATTGTTCCTTATACGGCTATGATATTTGGCCAAAAGACAGTTTACATGATATAGTTTTAACTGATATCAGTCATTCTTGTTCAAGGAAAGGGTAAAATGCTTAAAAGAATTAAATAATACATAGTCGCTACGTACTAATACAATCCTATAGTGCATACCTTGCTGTTACACAACTTAAGACTAAGCTATGAAATTTTCCACAAATGGAAAAATGTAAAGGGCTTTAGTATAAAGCACTATCATAGCTCCGGTGACACTGGATTGGTTATGGTCAAGAAAGCAAAATTACATCTCTTTATAAAACAACAACAACAACAAAAGAACAAAAATTTTAAAAAAAACAACACCCAAAGAACAACAACAACAACAACAACAACACACACACACACACACACACACACACACACACACACACACACAAAACAGCCCATGCACCCTCAGTGAATTTGTTTCAGACACTTGCGAAAGATTTTGCTTCCTGCTCGCATTTGTGCAGTTTCAACACAATCTTTCAATAACTGGGGGAAAAAACACAAAAAAGCAAAACAAACAAACAAACAAAAACAAAAACAATAAAAACAACAACCCGATTTTAGATTGCGAAGGTGCGTTTTTTCGTCAACTCTCGGCATACTAAAAAATCTGATCATCAATATTCACTTGAATGCAGTCAGTACCCTAAAGCCTGGTATGGTCTCCCCACCCCACCCCCCACAACCCCTTTTGCTTGCTGGTCGACTGCAGTCAGTTTCTTCGCCTCCTAGCCTGACTGAGCTCTTTTGATGCCAGTATAATCTGTCTCTGAGCATTTTCCAACCTGAACACATCAATGATAGATTGTAAATCTTCCGGATTAAATTGTATTTCCGGATCATTAACGGTTTATTTCGTTGAGTTCCGAATCCTGAAAATGGTTGGGTTTGAAGCCAGCATGACCTCATTTCTCCTTGTTTGCAATTAAATGAAAGAAAAGAAAAGAAAAAAAAACCGGAAAAAACACACACAAAAAACAAACAAACAAACAAACAAAAAACCCAACAAATTCTGGACAGAACACATACAGTGACACTAACTGCATAATCGGCGTGTTTACTGCATATGAATATTCAAAAGTGGATACTGAATTAACAAAAATGTACTAAAAAGATAAACAGAGTGCACCGTGTTCAGTAACTGAGCCTGTCAAAATCGATCTCCACACATGTGGAGAAAGCAGACACAAACAGTATTCTTGAGGCATGGCAACGTCTCCTTTACCAAGGAATTTAAGGGGTTTTTTTGTTTGTTTGTTTGTTGTTTTTTTTAGTTTTTTTTTAATAGAATTCCCGAGATATATCAAAATAACATAATTTAAACGGCATTATCTCCTCGAATACCGCGACCGAATTATGAAGCTAAAAAATGCTTAAAGGTTAATTTTTGGACGTCATTGATAGATCCAGATTAGTGGCGTGAGTTACATTGTTAACTATCGCCCGAAAGTGCCTGGTTCGTATCTGCTCTGGTGCCTTAAAAAAATCATTTGATTTCAATTCTTTACCCGGAATTTAATAATATAAAATATAGAACACTTTAAAATATTTTCCAGATCAAAATATATATATATAAATTTTTTTAGTGTGTATCACAAGTGTCTTGAAGGCTTTGCCTCTCTTGTCCTTTTTAGGGCACCGCTTCCAAATTGAGCTATTCGGAGATTCATTCTGGTTCTGTATACAACTGCTGAGACACTTCGCGAGAAGTTCTGGCTTGGCTAAGTCTGTCCAGACAGGAAAAATAACATTCATGACTTCAGGAGGAAGATAGTGACCCCTGTCATTAGTGTATGGTCTACCATCTCTGTCTGCACCAGCTTGCATCACAAAAATCGTGTGTGTGATCTTCATCAGATGACCTTTTATGAAAATCGACGTCCCACACCACTTTCCTTATGTTGACAATGTCATGTTTGTGTTCACGGACTTCATGACCATAATGGCTCTGCAGTTTGTCAATCAGATTGTCAGTTTACCTTTCCCCACCTAGCCCTGGATTCTTTTTTTTTTCCTTTCTTTTTTAATTTTCTTTCTAGCTTTCTCAGGCGTGTTCTGACTCTCTTCTGTACATGCCTTACACATTCAATCTATTTTTTGTACTTCTTTCTCACCAGAGGGGTTCTGCTCACAAAGCTTTTTGTATGTGTTAAAAGTCCCCATCACCAACAAACCCTGTATATCTCAATTTGTATTTCTCTACTAACCTACTGAAAATATCAGCTGTTCCTGCAGCCTCCATTGAACAACTGGAACCTTCATGTGTCGATGTACAGTCTCTAGCATGGTCTTCTACCCACCTCATATCCCGATCACTGTTTGGGTCTTGCTTAGCCCAGTAATCACAAGACTTGCACACCTTACTTTTGGCAGACGGATCCATATAAATTACATCACATCTGATGTTTCAAACACACACACACACACACACACACACACACATATATATATATATATATATATATATATATATATATATATATATATATATATATATATGCCATGTGTTCTTTTTCAGTGCGCTGAGTGCGTGCTGCATACGGGACCTCAGTTGATCGTCTCCTCGCAGCCCACCTCGATTGGTTCCGACTAATAATTTATACATGATAATCACTCCAGATTAACAGATCGCACGTTGTTAGTCTTCTCCATGACTCGCCGTCAATTGTGCACATTACGAAAGTCACTGACTTGACAGTAAGTGTAATGTCCAGGCCTGTTCAAACGTCTCTTAGCATTATATCTTTGGCATGAACACACACACACACGAAAAAAACTTCATTGTCGGAATACGTGAACACGTATGCTTATTAAAAAAAACAACTTAACTACGATTTTTTGTTTCCTCTGAATAAAATCTAATAAATGGCCTCTTTAGCCTCCTTTCAGTAATATTTTACCGTGAACATACGTTGTGACCAAGATGAATATGAATATGTATAAAAGACACGGCAACGCTAGGCCTTATTATTACCGACAAGTGACCCCTTGGGCGAATGTAGATAGTGTAAGATCTTCACACCGCATGTAAAACATAATAGACTTTCATAAATGGCCTCTTTAGCCTCCTTTCAGTAATATTTTACCGTGAATATACGTTGTGATCAAGCTGAATATGAATATGTATAAAAGACACGGCAACGCTAGGCCTTATTATTACCGACAAGTGACCCCTTGGGCGAATGTAGATAGTGTAAGATCTTCACACCGCATGTAAAACATAATAGACTTTCATAAATGGCCTCTTTAGCCTCCTTTCAATAATATTTTACCGTGAACATACGTTGTGATCAAGCTGAATATGAATATGTATAAAAGACACGGCAACGCTAGGCCTTACTATTACCGACAAGTAACCCCTTGGGCGAATGTAGATAGTGTAAGATCTTCACACCGCATGTAAAACATAATAGACTTTATGTGCCTTGAGGCATATTTTATATTACAATGTTTTAGAGGACTCCCATATAATAGTACATTTGGGCCGATTTCCCATTACTTGACAGAACATAATTTTGCACCTCATAACACGCATGCTGCAATATAACTTCAATACAGTATGGAAATATATCCTTTGTCAGTTATGTCAGTTTATTAGACAAAAGTGCAAAGTTTGGTGACTAAGAAAAAAAAATCACAGTCACTTGACTATACAAACACATTTTGCTTTCCTTGTAGTTTTTGTGGCCTTCGCGGACGTGGATTGTTATTATGATTAGAACGTGCGACTTTTGCCTAATTTTTAACCAAGTAGGTGTCAACAGATTATTTTCACACACACACACACACACACACACACACATGAAACACGTGATCTAAAAATAAAAAAAAAATTAAAAAAAAAGAAGAGGAGCAGTTGCCTGACATGCATAAACCAACGCACGTGTCAGCCGTGAGATCTTACACACACCGTCGGAACGAAACGAATTTTATCACTGGCCGGATCATGTGATTCACGTGGCTTGCGTTGTGCGTCAGCATTGACGTCATGCTCAGACTTTTTTTTTTCTTTAACACACCTTGCACAATGTGCACTGCTCCGTTACACCATGCACAATATTGACACACCTTGCACAATGTCCACTGTTCCATTACACACCATGCACAATACTGACACACCTTGCACAATGTCCACTGTTCCATTACACACCATGCACAATACTGACACACCTTGCACAATGTTCACTGTTCCATTACACACCATGCACAATACTGACACACCTTGCACAATGTTCACTGCTCCATTGCACACCATGCACAATACTGACACACCTTGCGCAATGTTCACTGCTCCATTACACACCATGCACAATACTGACACACTTTGCACAATGTTCACTGGTCCATTACACACCATGCACAATACTCACACACCTTGCACAATGTTCACTGTTCCATTACATACCATGCACAATACTGACACACCTTGCACAATGTTCACTGTTCCATTACACACCATGCACAATACTGACACACCTTGCACAATGTTCACTGTTCCATTACACACCATGCACAATACTGACACACTTTGCACAATGTTCACTGGTCCATTACACACCATGCACAATACTCACACACCTTGCACAATGTTCACTGTTCCATTACACACCATGCACAATACTGACACACCTTGCACAATGTTCACTGTTCCATTACACACCATGCACAATACTGACACACCTTGCACAATGTTCACTGCTCCATTACACACCATGCACAATATTAACACACTTTGCACAATGTTCACTGTTCCATTACACACCATGCACAATACTGACACACCTTGCACAATGTTCACTGCTCCATTACACACCATGCACAATATTAACACACCTTGCACAATGTTCACTGTTCCATTACACACCATGCACAATACTGACACACCTTGCACAATGTTCACTGTTCCATTACACACCATGCACAATACTGACACACCTTGCACAATGTTCACTGTTCCATTACACACCATGCACAATACTGACACACCTTGCACAATGTTCACTGTTCCATTACACACCATGCACAATACTGACACACCTTGCACAATGTTCACTGTTCCATTACACACCATGCACAATACTGACACACCTTGCACAATGTTCACTGGTCCATTACACACCATGCACAATATTAACACACTTTGCACAATGTTCACTGCTCCATTACACCACACTACACAATGGGGGTTTTTGGTGTTTCTTTTTAAAGCATCTTTTTTTCGATTTTTTTCTTCTTTTTTGTGCTCAACACGAGGCTTTCTTCATTGGCCGAAAAACAACAAAACACACACACACACGCTTACACACACACGCACCCCCCCCCCCCCCACTCCACCCCCACTCGTCTACTCGTCTACAAATACGCACACACGCGCTTACGCATTCGCACCTCCCCCCTCCCCCACAGCAACCCCCCACACCCACAATAAGAAAAAACAAATACACGAGATACATGCCCAATCACGCATGGTCGCTCTTGTCCCTTCCCCCGCACACACATGCTCACGCGCACCGACGTGGCTTTTATGTATCTGTATGTTACCGTTTCGATGGACAATTATGCGTTCTTTAATGTTCGACGTGTGTTTGAAATGTCTGGGATTTTTTTTTTCCTGGTGTACGTTGCATAATGTAGTGTTTGTCTTTTTCTCTCAATCCCCATGATGATCTTTTTTTTTGTGTATGCCGTTGATTTATAATGTGTGCTTGCCTGAGCGAGCATGCAGATGAGTGCGTGCGCAAGCGCACCAAGTTGTAACTGAGGCTACTGCAGCATTGTATCTTATTTTGACTTAAGTGAATATATTCACAATGCATCATGTGTTAAGTTTATCAAGCCCTCTGCCACCCCAACTTCTCACTTTCATTTCCCTCACGAAAATAAACTGTAAAGGTAACTCAGATTCAGGTGGGTTTTTTTTGCAGAAACTTATACACATTTTAATATAAAGAAATTGATCTGTTGGTACAGGCCCTTCAGCTGTGGAGAATTTTGGACACCAAACAGTATATCTATGGCTGATAATTTCAATCTGATACCTATTTTTCGATAGAGTATATTTTCGATGTATCCCAAAAATCATGTACAACTGGACAGTCAAAGAAGAATGCTCAATATAGTCAACTGTGTCGCGACAATAAGAGCATTTGTTATTTTCTTTTATTTTCATTTTGTTTAGAATTATGTTTGTTGGGTGGATGTTGTGCAATATTTTCCAGTGTAAGACTCTTAATCTGGTTTCTTTTGTGACTTCTATTGCTCTTAACCATACAGATTTATTTAGATCGAACCGAAATTTGCTACGCCAAAAATAAGAAGCACAAGGAGTTTCTGGTTCCTTATCATCTGATAATATTTTCTTTATTTTTTTGGTTGTTGTTTGGTGTTGAATTTGCTCAAATCGCTAGCCTGTCTATCCGAGTGTCTCTCTCCTCCGTGTATCCACTGGATCCAGGGATGTGGGATAGCATTGACGAGAGCGTTATAATCTAGTGTTGTATTAGCTCTGTTGGGACTAATTATACTGTGTATTTCATCTATGTTTAGAAGTCTGTTCTCTGTGTGATGCACGATGTCTTTGATTTGTTGAACCCCATTCCTCTGCCAGGTTTGGAAGAACAGTGTTTTGTTTTTGTAAGTTATTAATGAATTGCTAAATAGCAGCTGGTCGTGGAAGTTAGTTCTGTCTACGTCGTCTAGTTTGTCGAGAGTCTTGTTGTCCAAGTAAGTTGTCAAAACATCTTTCCAGAGCTCATTATCGGTTCTGTCTAGACTATTTATTTTATCTGGTTTACAGTTAATGTGAAAAATATGTTCGTACTTTGCAAGTTCCCCAAGGTGCCATTTTGGTATTAAACTCTAAGTTTTTTTTTATCAGTGGTTTCAAATAACTTTCCCGCCCATTGTAAATAAAAATATGTCTGTAAGTTGGTCATGTTTGTCATGTTAAGTCCTCCCTCCCTCGTCAAAACCTGCTTCCATTATCTTTCTTTTTACTTTTTCGAATGCTTTTTTATTGCTGTTTTTTTCTGCCAGAGAAATTTAGATAGGTATGTATTCACTGTGTGTAAGATGTTGAGTGGAAAGCCGATAGATTGAATTACATAAGTAACCTGACTAGTAGGAAATGTTTTTGTTACAACAACTTTCCCTTGAATGCTGAGGTCTCTTGTACTCCATTGTTTTATTAAATGTTTCATGTGATCTATTCTGTGGATAAAGTTTTCTTCAATGTTTTTGCCATCTTATCTGATTCAAAACAAATCCCTAAAATTATTTATCTTATTCACTACTGAGACTGGTAAGTGATCGTCTTCATTTTGTTTGCCTACTTTTAATGTCTTAGTTTTCTGTAAATTAAGCTTCAAAACCGAAAAACCTTCGAACCATGAATATTTCTAGTTACTTAATTATATCTTCTTTATCTTGTAAGAACAGTGTTGTGTCAACTGCCATTTGTTTTACTTTTATAGAAGCTGCATCTCTCTCTAAAGAAGTAGGTAGTTTTATCCCTTTTATTGCGCTATTTCTAATCTTCATAGCTAGTAGTTCTACTGCCAAGACGAAAGCAAGCGGTGAGAATGGGCAACCTTGTCTGATCCCACAAAAAACATCGAAGGGCTCGGATTTCCATTCCACCGTGGTTAACAGAGTTTGAGCTCCCGTTATTCAAAACATAAACCCATTTTCTAAAGTCGGCATCGAAGCCAAATACATCAAACACGTGAAGCATAAATTTTCTAGAGATGGAGACGAAGGCTTTAGAGTAGCCGATTGCAAGTAAGTATCCAGCTTTATTTGTTTTATTTAAGTAATTGATAAAATCGTCTATTGTTTTTATAACTGTCGCAATGTTTCTGCCTCTAATAAATTCTACCTGGTCATTGTTTACCAGTTTATCTATCACTTTGCTATGTCTCTCTGCTAATACTTTTGCTACTATCTTATGGTCGGAGTTAGTCAGTGTTATGGGTCTCAACTTGTTTAGTTTGTCTCTGTCTAGGTCTTTTCCAGGACAATGGCGAAACATCTGCTCCTTTTCCAGTCACAAATGGTGTCAAGCAAGGCTGCGTCCTGGCTCCAACACTGTTCAGCCTCATGTTCTCTGCAATGCTTACTGATGCCTTCAGAGATGGCGATGTTGGAATCGGCCTAAAGTACCGAACAGACGGCAAGCTGTTTAACCTCAGAAGGCTTCAAGCAAAAACCAAGGTCATGACAGACATCATCAGAGACTTTTTGTTTGCCGATGATTGTAAGCTGACATGCAACTCAGCGTCGACAAGTTTGCCATTGCCAGCAGGAACTTCGGCCTTACCATCAGCACGAGGAAAACTGAAGTTCTCCATCAACCAACCCCAGGGAAACCCCACGTTGAGCCCAACATCCCAGTCAACGGTCAGAGACTCAGTGCGGTGGAGCGGTTCACATACCTTGGCAGCACACTGTCACGAAATGCGACCATCGACGATGAAGTGAACGTCAGGATTGCAAGAGCAAGCGCAACCTTTGGTAGACTCTATGCAAATGTCTGGAACAGAAGAGACATTGGTCTTGAGACCAAGCTAAAGGTCTACAGAGCAGTAGTTCTCCCAACACTACTGTGCGCCTGCGAAACTCGGACAGTGTACCAACGACACGCCAAGAAGCTGAACCACTTCCACACAACATGCCTCAGGAAGCTACTGAACATCAAGTGGCAAGACAGGACCCCAGACACGGAGGTGCTTGCAAAAGCCACCCTTCCCAGCATCTTCACCATCCTAATGCAGTCCCAGCTTCGCTGGGCTGGACACGTGGCGTGCCAGACCATCGCCTGCCCAGAAGGCTCTTCTATGGCGAGCTGCAACAAGGGAAGAGATCACACGGAGGTCAGAAGAAGCGCTTCAGAGATACTCTGAAAGTCTCTCTGAAAGCGTTTGACATCAACCCTGACTCCTGGGAGGAATCTGCAATGGACCGTGACAGATGGCGCGCTGCTGTGCACAAAGGCGCCAAGTTGTGTGAGGCCAACAGGACTGCTGCAGCTGTTCAGAAGAGGCAGGCCAGAAAGTCACGGGCAAACAAGCTCCCTGACAATGATATGCCTGTCTTTGTCTGCCCCAACTGTGAGCGAACATTTCGTGCGCAGATTGGACTATTCAGCCATCTGCGCATTCACAGATAGATTCATGAGCATCCTCCCCCCCACCCTCCCGCCATCCCCCAGCTGGATGACTATGATGGTCATCATCGATCTCGATGGACACACACCACCTTTGTGGACCAGTGTAATTATTCCTTGTTTCTGAGTATATGAAAGTTCTCCTGTGTGAAATGAGTCCATGAATGAGTAAGTAACTGTCTTACCTGTTTTGTTCCAAAAGAATTTCAAGAATTCTACTGTGATCCCATCGCTTCCGAGTGATGATCCATTCTTTAGATTCCTTAAGGCATTAGTTGTTTCTTCTGTTGATACATTTCCCTCACATAAGATAGCTTCGTTTTCCTCTAAACGAGGGAACGTTTCGTTTTCTATGAATTCATTGGCTTCTTCTGTAACAGTTTCTGTGTCAGTTCTTTGATTATAGAGATTTTTATAGAATGATACTTGTTCATATAGTGTGTCATTCTGATCAGTTATAATTTCACCAGTGTCTTTGCATAGTCTAGTTATAATTTTTCGTTTTCCTCTACATTTTTCTAAGCTACAGAAATACCTTGTGTTGCGTTCCCCTTCCTCAATCCATTTTACTATTGATCTAATCTGTGCGCCTTTTGCTTTGTCCATTTCTAATATTTCTAGTTTCTGCTTTAGTTGCAACAAATTCTTATTTGGTTCTACATTATCAGGATTTCTAGCGAGCTCACATTCTTTTTAACTGCGTTTGTATGTTCTGGATTTCGTTTCGTTTATGGCAAGATAGTTCTTTTTCAAACTCACAGCAGAGGTTTCTAATGTCAACTTTACATAATTCCCATTTAACTATATTTGAAATATTTTCAGTGTTATATTCATTTATTGATGGTTCAAGAAGATAATTCATTTTTCTGATAAATCTTTGGTTATTTAAATAGCTGTTGTTAAATTTACACTATCCTGGGCCACGTATGAATTCTCTAGCATTAAGTACTATGTCTACTGCTTTGTGGTCTGAACTGGGTGTGTGCTGGTGTTCACAAGATACACAAAAGTGCAACATGTTTTCTGACATAAAGCAATAGTCAAATCGTCGTGCGATAAATGGGTTAGTCTTACTCCAGCTGTGTTCTTTTTCTGTATTGTGAAATGTCCTCCACATATCGATTAGTTCTTGTGACTTGATTAATTCAGTGAATTCATTTACTTCTAATTTGCGATGAGAAAGCCCTGAAATAATGTATAATTCGTTATTAACGTCGCTATTGAAATATCCTAAGAGGAGAAGGCTGGTTTTACTATATTCATCAAGTTTATCTTGTAGTTCTCTGTAAAAGGCTATTTTATCAATTGAGTTGTTTGGAGCATATGTGTTTGCAAGAAAGAAATCATGATTCTGTCCTGTGCCAGCTGCAGATCTACTTTACCGGTATTTTTTTAAAAACATAATTACCTCCCCTTTACTTCTATTTGTATCTATGTTATAGAATATTTCCCCTCCCCACTGTTTTTCCCATATAGGTACATCGCTTTTGGTCAAATGAGCTTCTTGTAAGCAAATCATGTCATAGTGTTTGTTTTTGTTGTTGTTTGTTTTGTTTTGTTTTGTTTTTATAGGAAATTACATATTGATATCCTTTTCAGTCTATTTTAAGTCCTCTAACATTAAGCGAAGTTATTCTTATCTTATCCATATAAATGGGTTGTCATTTCTCTTATATTCGCATGGAGCACATTCACAATAACATCATTCTTATCTATAACAATGGTCGCAGTCCACAAGCATAGTCCGTAAATCATAGCGAGGTTGTCAGGGGGAATGATCTGGTGGAGCCGAAACGTATCAGTCGCCTACTTCCTCGTCCTCTTGGTCAGAGACTGGCGGGGGACAGACAGACGGCCCCCCATCGTGCCTGGCTTGTTTGGGGCTAGAGGTCTGCGGGCTGCTGGTATCTCCTGACCGGCGACGCTTAAGTGTCTCCGATCGACGCCGTGGGGAGCTGCTGAGCTGCAAGGAAAACCTCAGTGTGGTCTGGCGAGCTGTCGGACGTCCTCTGTCGTGTGAAGCATTAGCTTTTTTACGCGCTTTAGTAATCTCTTCTCTCTCACGCTCCACTCTCTCACCTCTCTCGCATCCTTTCTCTTCAGACATTTTTCCGTCACTCACGCTGTCCACCTCTTTCCTTTGCTGTCATGCAGCCGAAATTTCACATATAGGGTCCCCACGTTTGTGCCCCGAACGTTTACACACCCACACACAACGTCCTCAGTGCACTGTGATGCATGGTGGTCTGTCTCCAAGCAACTGGAGCACGTTATTGCTTTTTCACCAGTTTTTGTTCTTAATGGTAAACCTTGGCGCTGAACACACTGACCTTAGCGTCTTTTCGAGAGGCACAGTAAGAACGGTGATAAACACAAACCTCCTCCTTGTTAAAAAAACAACAACAACGGGTTGATTTGTTGTCCGTGTCTCTATCTCTCTCCATCTTGAGAGCAGAGCAAATTCACACCCTGCTTTGACGAGAGAATGTTCTATTTCTGAATCGGCCACTGAGATCGGAACACTGTCGATCCAGACTTTAGTTGATGGTTTTTCCTCTCCAGAATCGTTTCTGAGACTAAAAGGATTAATATTGTTTACTTGGAGCACTGTCCCGCGTACTCGCAAACCTTGCATCAGGATTGCATCATATTTGTTATCAACACTGGGTATACATTTACAAAATCACAAACTGCAAACATGCTTCCTTAGGTAGGGGAGCCACTGTCTTATAATCTCATCTATCTTCTGCAGGAATTCCAGGTAACTGAATGCATTTGGACAGGCGACAATATTTGCAGACCCTCATTACATAATTGTCGCCAAAGTAGATATGGTGATGATGATGGAGTCTCCCGTCGGATCAACGGATGAGTAGGGAGGCAGGCTTATCTGTCGGTGTGTGTCTTCATATGGGAAAAGAGGCCGATTCTGGATGCGCAGCACTTCCCACAGGTGTTGCAAGGGAAAACGTCTCCAGAAGTTGAGCCCTGCTTCCTTCGCTCAGGCTTCTCCTTAATGGTCAGCGTTCTATTGTTTTCAAACGTCTTTATGCCACTAGAGCACAGCATCCTCCAGCGAGAGCGGTCAAGGGCATCAGTTTCCCAGGAAGCGATGTCTATGTCACAGGCTTTGAGGTTTGTCTCCAAGGTGTCCTTGAAGCGCTTGCAGGGCCTTCCAATTTCGCGGTGGCCTTCCTTCAGCTAGCCATATAAGAGCATCTTCGGGATCCTGCTGTCTGTCATGCGGACAACGTGTCCTGCCCAGCGTACCTGGCACTAATCAACAGGCTTTCGATGCTGGGCAGGCCCCTTCTCTCTAGGACCTGGAGGTTGGAGACCCTGTCTTGCCACTTTATGCCGAGGATCTTTCGGAGGCATCTCTGGTGAAACTGCTCAAGTTGTTGAATGTGACGGCGATACGTCGTCCATGTTTCACAGCAGTACAACAAGGTGGTCAGCACAACAGCTCTAGGTTTTGATTTTGGTGCTGATCCTGATGCCTTTGTTGTTTCACAGCCTCCGTTGCTGCATAGGGTACTGCCCATGTAGCAAAACTTGTCGACTGGCTTGATCTCTGTGTCATCAATCTTGATTGCAGGTGGGGGGAGGCACTGGCGTTCTGTGAGCTAGCTGGTTGGTACATGGACTCGGTCTTGCTGAGGCTGATTGTGAGTCCAAAGCGCCTGCAGGAGGTTGAGAACCTGTCCATAATGAACTGCATGTCCTCATGGGTGTGTGCAGCAAGCGCGCAGTCATCAGCGAAGAGGAACTCTCTCAACAGTGCCTCAAACACCCTGGACCTGGCGTGGAGTCGCCGCAAGTTGAAAAGTTTGCCATCTGTGCGAAACTGTATATAGATGCCCCGGTGACAGTCTTGGAAGGCGTCAATCAGCATTGCAGAGAAGAGAACGGAGAACAGTATGGGTGCCAGGACGCAGCCCTGCTTCACTCCATTTACCACAGTGAACGGATCCGACATGTCAGTATTTTCCTGTACTCTCGCCTGCATGTCATCGTGGAATGACGCAATCAGCTGGATTAGGCTCTCTGGGCAGCCGAACTTTAGGAGGATCTTCCACAGACCATGGCGGTTCACCGTGTCGAAGGTCTTAGTCAGGTCTACAAAGACCATGTGGAGCTCCTTGTTCTGCTCACGGCACTTCTCTTGCATCTGGCGTACGGCAAACACCATGTCACATGTTCCCCTGCCTGAGTGGAAGCCGCACTGTGCTTCAGGGATGACTGTGTTGGAGACATGGTCAACCAGTTTGTTCAGTATGATGCGGGCGAAGATCTTGCCGGCGATGCAGAGGAGAGATTTCCACGGTGGTTATCGCAGGATGTTTTGTCTCCGTTTGTAAATGTGGACAATTGAAGCATTCTTGAAATCCTGTGGGACCTCCCCTATCTCCCGGATCGACTGGAACAGGGCGGTCAGCTTGTCTGTCAGCACCTCGCCTCCATACTTGTAGATATCAGCCTGGATTCCATCCGCTCATGGTGCTTTTCCTGACGTTGTCAGCTCCAGGGCCTTCCGGGTCTCGGCCTTGGCGGGAGGGGCAGCTATCAAGTCACTGACTGGTAGCTGTGGGAGGGCTGCAATTACCTCATCAGATACGGACGATTTCCTGTTGAGGAGGGTGTTGAAGTGCTCTGCCCAGCGGGCAAGGATGTCTTTCTTGTATGTCAGGAAGATGGTCTGTGCATCTCCCACGTTCACTGGGATGTACACGAGTGGGCTTTTACGTGTATGACCGTTTTAACCCCGCCATGTAGGCAGCCATACTCCGATTTCGGCGATGTTCTCACTTCAATTAAGGTTGTTCCCATTTAGCACAAGTTATAAGAGAATAAGGTGTATCTCCTGCTGGAACTCTGAAAGAGTTGCAGCAGAAACACGACTGAAAAAGGTGTATGACAGGTGACGTCATAGGTAGAATTTAAGCGTCACAGAAGAGTCAAGGGACAGATCAAATAATCTCAGCCGAACAGAGTAGAAGCACAGGAAGGGCCAACCTATGGCTCAGCGCTTCTTGGAGCAGCTGTAGAAAGTGTCTGAGCAAGTAAGAATATTGCACATGATGTGTGTGTGTGTGTGTGTGTGTGTGTGTGTGTGTGTGAAAGAGTATCACTGGATTTTGTTTTCAAGCGTTTTCTCATTTCGTACTGTTTTGCTCATCAGTCATAACAAAAACATAAATATCTTAGAAATGCCTCTACCTATGGAGCTAAAACGTGGTAGACTTATAGTACTCGGTATTAGTTTTAGGATGGCGCATTAGTTTGGATGAAGAGCGCATGGATTAGTTTTTAATCATTTTTATATTCAGCCCCCCCCCACCCCCCTCTCTCTCGCCTAAATATTTTTTCCGTACCCGGTTCGGATGTTCCATATGCTGTATATTCCTTGATATTAAAAATATCAAATTTATAATGCACCATACTGTTCTTCATTCATTGATCTAATAGATTTGTAAAGGAATATTGCCTGTGTTTGACTGATTTTAGTTCAGCATGTTTTTAACTTTTGTTGTACGTTTTGGTACAACAATTGTCATCAAAGTCAACTTTTTAGCAGAAAAAAATTGTTTCACACTGTATTCCATTTTATGGTTACATTTAATCATTTTGTTAAGTTTGTTTATAGAAATATTCCCCGAAAACAATTTATTCCTTTTTTCTGTGTGATCCCTATATACATATACATATATATATATATATATATATATATATATATATATATATATATATGTGTGTGTGTGTGTGTGTGTGTGTGTGTGTGTGTGTATGGCTTTACCACCGGCTCCTAAATGTTGCACACGGGTGTGACGCAAAGGCATTCAGCGTGACGTAACCCTTGACTTTCGCTAACTACCAGCGTCATTATGGCGACTGTGAGCACGCGGCTGTGAAGCTGTAAAACGAACAAGCCAAAGTAAGTAAAAAGCACCATTAGAGTAGTGGCAGCATCAGAGAAGTGGACTTGTTATCGCAAAGAATTGAAGGCCAGTATCAAGTGTATGTAAAATTTTTGCAGACGACACTAAACTTTACTGTTCACCAAGTTCACAACACATAATGCAAAATGACATTGACTCCTTGATAGAATGGTCTGAAAAATGGAACTTATACTTTAATGCTTCCAAATGCAAAATATTACACATTGGTCGAACAAACCCAAAACATAACTATGTAATGAAAAACGACGATGAAATAACCAATATTGTGAAATGTGAAGAGGAGAAAGACTTAGGGGTGACGTTTGATAAAGACTTACTGTTTGACAGACATATTAACCAAGTTGTTAACAAGGCAAATCAAAGGCTGGGTATTATTAAACGTACTTTTTCGTTTATTGATAAGGATATTTTTCTCCGACTTTATAAAGCTCTTGTAAGACCTCTCTTGGAGTATGGTCTCCCTGCCTGGTATGGTGTCCTAGACTAATACGTCAATCAATTACTATTGAAAGAGTGCAAAGACGTGCTACCAAACTGGTGCATGAAATTAAGGATTTGTCTTACGAAGAAAGACTGAAATTCCTAAAATTACCCTCAATGAAAGCAAGACGAAAAAGAGGAGATTTGATTCAAGCCTATAAGATCTGTAATGGTATAGACGATATTAAAAAAGATCACTTCTTTGATTCACCGCCAGATACTAATATGGAAACAAGAAACAGTGTTGATAAAATTTATAAACAGAGACAACAATAACACAAGGAAATTTGCTTTCAGTTATAGGGTTACTAACGACTGGAATAAACTAACCACTAACATCAAGTATGCTTCCAATACCAACAACTTCAAGAACCTTATCGATAATCACAAAATTTTAAAAGACATTTGGTTTGACTTTGATGGTCCAAGATAATTGTAACTGGGTCTACTTAGACTGAGACAAGACAGATAACGACATAGCATAAAGAAGGCCGTGAGGCCTTGTGCTAATCAAATGAGATGGGGCGTAAAAAGCCGTGAGGCTACGATGATCAACATCAGCCCCTAACCTGAACCTGAACCTGAAGTCGAGAAATTTCAAAGGAAGGCAGCAAACTCCATGTTAACAGAAGTTCAAATACTAACCTTTTCACAAAATTTTGCAGAACAAATATTCGTAAGTTTTCTTTTAGCTTTAGAGCAGTCAAAGGATGGAATGCACCGAATAATTCAACAGCTAAAACTATTGACCAGTTCAAGAATCTTCTAGACAATGACTCTAAATTTTGATGAATGAACATTTAAAAAATTTCATACGCATGTACGCAACCCTAAACTTTCTATATTAAGAAGGGGCGTTGAAAAGCCAAAAAGGCTTTAAAAAAATTTTTAAAAAGTCCCAAATTCTGTACCTGTACCTGTACCTGAGTAAGAGGACATTTGATTGAAACTTATAAGATATTAAGTAGTAGTAGTATAGGGACTGGCAGTCATCTGCCTAGACCTCTCGGCCTTTTTATGTCCCCATCAAATCTTCATCTTCACTTCTTCCATTTTATTTCATTTATTTATTTTCAACTTTTCTTTGTTGTTGTTGGGCGGTGTACGCAAGTACACTTCTGCAAGAAACTGTTTTATTCATCATAGTAAAAAAAAAAAAAAACAACAACCCATAAATGATGTAATTGCAAGACATATCTTAAGAATATCGGACTATGATAGTACAAGGAATTCAGTAAAGGAAAGTTGTTTAGAACACTGCAACACCAACATTAGAAAAAATTCATTGGCTAACCGAATTGCACAAACATGGAATGCACTACCAACCGAAGTTAAACTTGCACAAAATACTAACACTTTCAAAAATCTCCTTGATACCAATACCATCTTAACTCTCTCCATACGAACGGCGAAAGAGACGACGTTAACAGCGTTTCACCCCAGTTACCATCATCAAAATATTGCAAGCGGAAGGCTCTTATACTGAAGAGGTGAATGTTGACAAAGAATACCACAATTCTGACGACGGAAGCTAAAGGTTGGGTCATTCAGACACCCACTGGACATCCGAGGGGTCTGTGTAGAGGAGAAGAGAGGACTGGCCGTACTGAGTGAGTTAAAAGAAAAGACTATGGTGAATAAAACTAAGTTTCTTGCAGAAGTGTACTTGCGTACCCAGCCCAACAACAAACAAAAGAAGAAAATAAATGAAATAAAATTCAAGAAGTCTTCTTCTTTTTCTATTAATGTTCAGCGGTCATAACTGTGACCATTTGTTGACAATGACATGATGGAGGAAAATATTCTTCGGCGGTCATAACTGTGACCATTTGTTGACAATGACATGATGGAGGAAAATATTCAATCTGCCGAACAAACGTTACTTTCTCACAGCATAACAGAAATCACGTCCATTTCTCCTGAACAGTGGCTGAAAGAGCAATATATTCTGCCTCACAAGTGGACAAGGCTACTGTTGGCTGTTTTCTGGATTTCCAAGAAATGAGAGGTCCCGTCTTGGACAGGGAAAAACAGTATCCAGTAGTGATGCGTCTATCTTCAGAGGATGACGCCCAGTCAGCATCAGTAGCCTATCAATGACAAGCTTTCATAATTTTTTTCCAGAAAATCAGCCCATAGTCCATAGTACCTTTCAAATACCTCAGTACATGTTTCACAGCAACCCAATGAGAAGTTAGAGGTTTTGATAAATGTTGTGACAGTTTGTTGACAATCCAACTGATGTCAGGCCTGGTACAAATCATGATGTAGATCAAAGTACCCACAATTTCACGGTGTTTTTTTTTTTTCTTTTCTTTTTTTTTCTTCTATCAATTGGATCATCATCCTCACTGTTCTCAATTCTTTGTTCACAAGGAGTAGAAATTGGCTTCCAATCGGTCATGCCAAATTTTTCCAACATTTTTTCAATGTATTTTTTTCTGGCTCATCTTTACATACCCCTCACCCTGTTCAAAATCCATACCCAGAAAGTAAGAGAGTTTACCGAAATCTTTCATCCGGAATCTGTCTTTGAAAATCTGTTTGTTCTCAGACAACAACTTGTCACTGTTTGCACCCACTTTCAGGTCATCAATCCATACAACAATGACAACCATTTTGTCTTTATCATGTTTTATGTAGACGCAATGGTCAGTCGGACTCTGGACAAATTTGTTTTGTCCAAATGTCTGTGAAGCATGTTATTTCAGTTTCTGCCAGAGTGTTTCAAGCCATATAATGATGTGTTTAGCTTATAAACATGTTTCTCTCCATTTTTTGATTGAGTTTGAAAACCCTCTGGTTGTTCTATGTAAATTTCACAATCAATTGGCGCGTTTAAATACGCACTCTTTATATCCATTTGGTGCAGAAACATATCTCGCATTATCATTTTGCAGTACCTTTTTCATGCATATTCCACATTTACCATCATCATTAACATGAGACTTGGCTGTTGTTGCAGAACATTATGGAATCTGGTTGTTGGCTGCTTTAGTTGCTGATTCCGTTCACTCCATTGCAGCAACTACACCTTGTTTCTTAGGGTTTGCGAACGGTTTGTTACCTACAGATGCCCACTTCTTTCTTGTATTATATGGCATTCGAAAATCTTTCAGCAACAACAATAATAGCATAAGCAGCAATAGTTGACACCGTCGGAACCACAATAACCTCAGGCAAAATATAGTAAAAAGTCTTACTCACCAGTTTACGGACATATGAAAACTATGTTCTAAGTACTCCAGGACAGACATTAATGAATGAAGACACAAAAACAGTCTCTCAGTAGGGTAATCTCACTTCGAAAACTGCGCAATTTCGATGGCCGCCATCTTGAAGAAACGGTCGGTCGAATGTACTCACACTGACACAACTTCCAAGTTTCTTGTGTATATTCTGTGTCCTAAAACAGGAGAAACGTTTGCCAGATGCCCTTAATATTTGATTGCAATTAATCTCTAAGACTGTCGCTAATTTCCACAAGAAAAAAAAAACTTGAAAATTCTGAAGAGCCCAAACCACCTAGGCACGTCTAGGTATCAATGCCCCATTTTGATATGTTAAAGTCGAATATTTTCAGCGTGTATTTCAGTCATTTTCTTTCCTTTTGCTTTTTTTTCCTTCGTGTTGTTACATCGTTGCTTTCCTACACTATCACTTCAGGTTCAGGTTCAGGTTAGGGGCGATGCGAAGCATGGTAGCCTCATCCCCATCGGATTTCGTTATTATTTGGTTAGGTACTCACAAGCCCAGGCTCACCTTTGACCATTAAACATTATTTCCTTTATAATATCGTGGCCATCAATAAGATTTTGAAGGCATTTAATGATTTATGTTACGTGCACGTTTGATACCTGGGGTTAGTCTGTTCCACTTTCCAGTTGTTACTCTAACTAAAAACACATTTTCAAATGTTGCTATTATGATGTTGCTTCTTGCTTCTGAAATTTGTCAGTACTGTTACGGGTGACAATGTTAGTTTGTGGGTTAATAAAGAAACATGCTTTGTCATTGGCAACAACATTATTATGTATCTTATACGCTTGGATCGAATTACTTCGTACCCTTCATGCTTTAAGGAAGGGAAGCTTGAGATATTTTAGCCTTTCTTCATAAGAAAAATCCTTTATTTTATGGACTTATTTTGTTGCTCGTCTTTGTACACCTTCAATTGTTGCAGATTGACGCTTTAGTTTAGTGAACCAAACCGAGTTTGCATATATTCTAATATAGGTCTTACCAATGCTTTATACAACCTTAAACTTGTACTGTTGTCAAGAAACGTGAAGGTACGCTTGCTTATACCAATTCTGAGGTTTGCCTTATCCATTATGCATGCAGTGAATATGCTTGTCAAAGAGTAGGTTTGTTGTTTTTTTGTTTTGTTTTTTGTTTTTTGTTTTTTTATCAAAAATGATTCCTGAATCATTTTCTTCTTCACATTTTCAACATTAAACTCTTTTTCACCAATTTTCTGTAAGTAGTCATGTTTACGGTTTTTTGCCACCAATATGGAGCACTTTGCACTTGGTAGTATTAGAATATAGTTTCCATGTGTCTGTCCATTCCACTAGTGAATCTATGCCTCTTTGCAATATTTGGTATACTAGAGGGGGTGTGTATAGTTTAATGTCATCAGCAAATATTTTACAAGTGTTATTTACTGGTTGTGAAAGATCATTTATTAATTTTTAAAAAAAGTAATGAGAATGGGTCTCAGTATACTGCCTTGGGGGGTTTCCACGCAGGACATTCGCACCACTTGATTAAGTATTCTCCTTCTTCTTCGTTCGTGGGCTGCAACTCCCACGTTTACTCGTGTGTACACGAGTGGGCTTTTATGTGTATGATCGTTTTTACCCCGCCATATAAGCAGCCGTACTCCATTTTCGGGGGTGTGCATGTAGTGTATGATCTTGTTTCCATAACCCACCGAACGCTGACATGGATTACAGGATCTTTAACGTGCGTATTTGATCTTCTGCATGCGTATACACACGAAAACGGGTTCAGGCAGAAGCAGGTCTGCACATATGTTAACCTGGGAGATCGGAAAAATCTGCACCCTTTACCCACCCGGCGTCGTTACCGAGATTTGAACCCGGGCCCCTCAGATTGAAAGTCCAACACTTTAACCACTCGGCTGTTTATTCAGTATTGAAGGACAAATATTCGGAAAAATAATGTTTTAGCAACAGAATCGTACCGTACTGAAATGCCCTACCACTGCAAATCTCCTTGAACAGGTAAAAAGTATCAGCAAGTTGAAATTCTTATATAATGAATGATAAAATTCATCATTACTCCTGAGCAAATACACTGGCAACTCCAATTGATGTTATGTTAAACGTAGACACTAAAAAACCGTGAGGCTTATGGAACGTCCCAAGACCTGAATTGAACTGAACTGAACTGGCAATCCTACCGTTCAGAAGAGTACGTAAATTGATGCTGTAAACGGAAGCAAACGTTTTTAGCAATGTATTTTGGATCCTGGTGTCAAATGAAGGTAATCCAGTTTAGAATGCCGGTAGTAGTAGTAGTAGTAGTAATAGCAGTAGTGGTGTAGGGACTGGCAGGTTGTCTGCCTAGGTCTCGCGGCCTTTTTTTTTATGTCCCCTTCAATATCTGCCTCTTTTTCTTCATTTGTGGGATACGCTATTTTGCTGCCTAATTTATGAACAAGATATTCCCTCCTTACCTGCTGATAATACATGAAAAAAAAGTTAGCGTTACTGTTCACGTTTATCATGATAGTACTATTTTCTTAACACTTAAATAGTTGGGAAAAACAGACATGACAATGGCAGAATTATACTGATAAAAATAGCCCTTTCAACATATATATATATATATATATATATGTATGTATGTATGTATGTATATGTATATATACACACATTAGGTAAAAAGTTTAGATAAGGTGATTTATGGTATATATTCTCTGACTGTGGATGTATTATGATAGAAAACTGCTTTAACTCAGAATCGAAAGTTTCAGTATGCTCGTACGCCTTCATTGTATATTTAGGAGATCTCACGACTTTTCTGAGCAAACTTTCACACGAAAAGCTTGGGTTGGACAAGCTGTGAGTGAACAAAGTTCACTTCTGCATTACAGTTGCCTGCCACATGCGTCCACTTGTGTCTTGGTTGAGGTTAAATTTTATTTTTGTTGTCTTGATTTGGACGGCACTGATGTTCCGTATTCGTCAGTTCAAGTGACACAAGATGCTCGCGGAAAAGAGTCACTTCAGGTTTATGTCCCTGGAAAAGTTTGTCTTGTTGTCTCTCAGTTTAATCAGTATATATACAATCACTCCTCAAAGTCAGTGCACTGAATGACGAATCTACACGTAAGGAGTTTGTAAACATGTGCGTGTAAAAGTGTGGATCCATATTGTCTGGAATCTCGGGCCAGAAACTCTATGCTCCATGCAATTGATGTTCCATGCATGTATGGAATGCCCGGCCGGTTTTTTTTTCTTTCCGTTTAAAGGAAACAGGGCATCAAATATCCAGTTTGGATATCCGGTTGATCTTCATATGTGCCTTAAAGGTTTGCAACAATAGGAGACACTGGCAAGCCACCGCAGTTCCATGTTTCTGTCATGTCGCCTCTCAAGTTGAACTAAGTGCAGAGAAGATACGACTCCTAGAGATCGAGTAGTTGTTATTGGTTCATCTCACTGTCAGTTTAACTCTGGCCCGCACCCTGACCAACGTTTCGCTCATCTCTAGGTGGGACTGATGTGGATTGAAACCAGGCAAAATCTTGTCAGGATGGATATTGACTCATGAGTGGTCCGACTATCAGTACACACCTTGGTTGAACCTGATGCGGATGACTCGACCCTCACTCAAAGTCAAACGCGGAACGAGCAACAAATATAACCAACATACACCGTGGACGATAAAACAGACCACACCCAATGGAGTAAACATATATGGTGGACGATACTAAGAGAACACACCCAACGGAGAATAAAGGACAAAGGCCGTGCAAGAGCTCAACGCTGAAAAGCTCTTTTATGAATCAGCTTAGATCCAACAACAAAGAATGCAAATTATCATCGCTCCTTTAAACAATAAATTGACAACTTCAGTGCGAAGGAAATGTGAAGAAAGAGTGTAACTTGCAGTCACTCACTTCAATCTTTCGTCCGGATTCAACAAAATAGGACCTCTATATTTATCATTCACAACTGATATCCTTTTCAGAAGATTAAAACTAAGGTCAGGCATCTGCTTGGCAGATGTGGTGTAGCGTATATGGATTTGTCCGAACGCAGTGACGCCTCCTTGAGCTACTGAAACTGAAACTGATATCCTAGTTAGGAATGAGCTGTGTAACATAACATCATTATTCAACCAAGTTCTTTATCTTGTTACTTTGTAGTAGTTTGAAAACTAATGATGTTAATTAAGCACCGT
Organism: Babylonia areolata; assembly: GCF_041734735.1. Classification (NCBI taxonomy): domain Eukaryota; kingdom Metazoa; phylum Mollusca; class Gastropoda; order Neogastropoda; family Buccinidae; genus Babylonia; species Babylonia areolata. Next base: position 6,188,480 of record NC_134899.1, read on the forward strand.
ATCAACAGAAAAAGAAAAGATTCTATGATGGTAAAGCTGTTAGAGTTAAGATTTTCTTGTGGAGTTAAGATTTTCTTGTGGAGTTATTGCTTGGATATATATATGTGTGTGTGTGTGTGTGTGTGTGTGTGTGTAGAATTTATAAATTTTAGATCTATTCATGAAAAGCGATTCCTTTAGTTTTAATCTTCTGAAAAGGCTGAGATAGAAATGGCAGTAACCAAGGGAGCTAAGCTTATGGATTGTACTTACCCATGCTTTGATTATGAAGTTAATTAATTCCTTAAATTTTAACGATGGCTCTTAGTCTTACTAGTTGCTCTCTGTATTACCACTTCTTGCTCGGCTTTGATATGCTCAGCTCCGCAAATCTACCATTGTGCGGCTTGCCGGCAGACTAACAATGAAGCCGGCCTATCAGCTCTCACCTTGCAAAGTCTAAGGTTACAAAGTTCAGCTTGGACTTCTCCAACGTCAGGCATTGATTTGGATCTAAATTTACCGTCTGTAAATTTGTGTATATGACGTGTAGTTATACTGTAACCAAAACATCCATAGACATCTGTTACATCGACGACCTCATGTTCGTTATCTGGATGTTCTCGATCTGTGAATACAACAAGAACAAAACTGAGTGCATCGCAACTTCTTACTTGTGTACAATGGCTTCCTGAACTAAGGTATGATTGTCATTTTTTCTAAGCTTCTAAGCTTCGTTGTGACCAAAATTCAGCTGTTTCTGTTAGAGTGGTAGCAGACTACTTTGAAAGGGTATGAAAGATTTTTTGAAACTGGGAACCCTCTATTAGAATGATAGACTGTGTAATTCAGTCATGCCTCCATTTACTCTTAAGTTGAAATTGAGTGTGTTGATAAGGAAACAAACAAGTGGATGAATGAATGAATAGATAGATAAATACGAGTTGATTTATTAGCAGGTTTGTCATGACACGCCAGTGTAAGTGATTGACTACTGAAAATGCACAGGACTGGTATGTTCAGACAAACGGGCGCGATATCATAGTGGCTGGAGGGTGAGTTTGAAATCCGAAGGTATTGGTTTCGAATAGTTGTGCAAAAGTAACAAAGAAGAACAAGAGGCAAGGCCTTCAAGACTCGCTTGTGACACGCGCAATATCCAGTAACGGAATCACAAGAAAAAAAAAGATTAAAAAAAATCGTTAAAATCGGTCCTATATTAAATATTGATAAGCTTTCAAATTTTCTTTTGTTTTCTTTTAAAACAACGGGCCTGCTAGCTGGATCGAACCACGAATGTTCTGTTCAGAAACAAGTCTTCTAATCCCCAACGCTACGCCGCACGATACAAATATGATTGTATTTGAACTTTTGAAGTAATAACACCATTTAAATCATATTTTCTTGACATATCTCGGTTGTTTGATGAATAAATTCTTTTAATTCGGCCGTAAGGGAGATGGTGACATCGCCCCAGGCACACTGCAACATATATAGATCAGCATAAACAAACCCGACACTGCAAGAACCGTTAGATTCAAGTTCATTGAGTTAATTCAGTATCCTCTTTAGAATATTCATATTCAGTAAACACGTCGATGGTGTAGTTAGTGTCATTGCATGTGTTCTGTCCAGAATTTGTATTTCTTTTCTTGTAATTGCGAACAAGTTAACTGATGTCATACCGTCTTCTTACCACGATTCAAAGATTCAAAGAAATTAAATGCTTTTGCCCCTTTTGGGGTGTGGAGGATACAGTAACAGTACATATGCATTGAATCACAACACGCGGGCTAATGATAATGATTTGCAACAAAACAAATCAAACTTAAACATAATGACAAATATATTTTAGGTTTAACTAAAATAACACACCCTTTCCAAATTTTATGAATTTACTTAAATTAAGCTGCGTTTTCTTCCCAGCACTAAATGAATTGCATAAACCGAACATTGACATATGTGATTTTTATTTATGTGGTAGCAATTTATTTCGAATTACAGTACTTTTGGGACATTCTAAAACAAAATGAAATTCATCCCCAACAGTTACCAGAAGCACGAGGAAATTAAAAAGTACCACAAAGTCTGTATAATGGGCGACTTTAATTTCTCATCAGTAAACTGGAATGGCCAATGGACAAATGAAGAAGATAATGAAGTAATTGAAAGCATTCGTGATGCTTTTCTCATTCAGAAAATATCACATCCCACTAGGCACAGAGATGGACAGCAGTCCACCAGGCCTGATCTCATACTGGTTAATGAGAACAGCCTGATCTCTAACATAGACCATAGAGCACTGCTTGGTTTGAGTGACCATGAGGTACTTATTTTCCAAATGTATGTAGCAAAAGCTAAACTCAACCAAGAAGACTGTCCAAAATATATATTAATTTACGGAAAGGTAACAACAACGACCTCAGACTGGAAGGAAGTGAAATAGATTGGAGCACTCTTGATGACATGGATGTAAATACGTGCTGGTCTCATGTAATGGGAATGGACAGACATATACCAAAGGTGAAAGTAAAAAGGTCAGCTACTACGTCTAAAGCCAAACCAAAATGGATGGACAGGAAAAACTTGAGACAAATCAAGAAAAAGTATAATACTTTTGAAAGATACCTCGAAACTAAATCTGGTATAGACAACCAGAGATACATTATTGAGAGAAATCTCTCGAAGAGAATGATTAAAAATGCAAAGAAAGGGTATGAGAGAAAAATTGCTTACCAAGCAAAGAGTAACCCTAAAAACTTCTGGAAATACGTGCGAGATAAATTGAGGATAAACACAAGTATCAACGCTTGGAAAAGGGACTCGGGTGAAATGGCAGTAACTGACTCTGAGAAAGCAGAAACACTAAATGACTTCTTCTCAAGTGTATTTACTTGTGAGAAAGTAGACAATCTACCCAACATGATCAAATCTCCAAAGCTAGAAGGCATAACTCTTTCAAAGAGTCACCCCAACAGTGGTGGAGGCTAAGCTTAAAAATCTTGACCCCTCTAAGGCTCAGGGACCTGATAGAATTCCGGCCAAAACACTGAAGGAACTCAGTAAGGAACTATCAATTCCTTTCAGCGTACTGTTCAACAAATCCTTCGAGACGGGAAGTATCCCAGATGACTGGAAAGCTGCTGATGTTGTTGCCATATTCAAAAAGGGCTCCAAACAAGACCCGAGTAACTATAGGCCAGTCAGCCTCACCTGTGTTATATGCAAGGTACTAGAGTCAATTGTGAGGGATGTTATTCTAACATATTTTAATGATTTTAAACATCTTGCTGACTGTCAACATGGCTTTCGAAATAAAAGATCCTGCATGACCCAACTGATTCAAGTAATGGACGACTTGACTGCACTTACTGATGACAGAAAATCAATAGATATAGTGTATTTAGACTTCCCTAAAGCTTTTGACTCAGTACCGCATAAAAGACTACTGATCAAATTGAAAAATTATGGAATTGATGGATCCCTCCTTGACTGGATTAAAAACTTCCTGACTGACCGAAGACAGAGAGTGAGAGTGGGGTCAGCATTCTCTTCGGACAAACCGACTTTAAGTGGTATTCCACAGGGGAGCATTTTAGGCCCAGTCCTTTTTACCATATTCATCAATGACTTACCGGACGTGATATCGAGTACATGCCAAATTTTTGCTGACGATACGAAGATTTACGGGGACTCAAACAATTACTCTGACATCCAAAGGGACCTTGATAATGTGCAAGACTGGTCGCATAAATGGAACTTGTATTTCAATGTCCAAAAATGTAAAGTACTGCATATAGGCAAGAAAAACCTCAGACTGACTACACAATGAAAATGGGTGATTCAAATGAAATGATTCAAAAATGCTCAGAAGAAAAAGACCTTGGTGTTACCTTCGACTGCGATCTTAGTTTTGACCCACACATACAGAAAGCGATTAGTAAAGCTAACCAAATGACGGGGTTGGTAAGACGATCTTTCTCCTTTATTGATAAAGACATGTTCCTGAAGCTATACAAAGCGCTTATCAGACCACACGTGGAGTACGGTAATGTTATCTAGTACCCCTTGCTTAAAAGACAATCTTCGTCGGTAGAAAAGGTACGGAGAAGAGCGACTAAGATATTGCCAGAATGCAGAAACATGACTTACGATGAAAGACTAAGACACCTTGGGTTACCATCTCTAAAAGCCAGAAGGGTGAGAGGAGACCTGATCCAAGCATACAAAATATTTCACCAAGTGGACGACATTGATTTCGACTCTCTATTTCAGTTGAGTAAATCTGACATCACTAGAGGCAATGCAGGCAAATTGTTTGTTCCGTTTTCTAACACTAACCTGAGGAAACATTCATCTGCTATCAGAGTGGTTGGCAAATGGAATTCTCTTCCGACTAACATTAAACTTACTAACACTCTTAACAGTTTTAAGAGCCTCCGTGATGCAGATGCAAATTTTAAAGATATAGAATATGACTTTGATAACTGAGACTCTTCTCATACCAATCTATATGAAATTCTATATGTAACTGTAACACGCTGTGCTAAACGCCTTGAAAAATACTGGCAAATCAATTGACGGAGCACAAGAAAGCCGCGAGGCTATATAAGCTCCTACCTACCTACCTTATATTCCTTGCAAATTCTGGTGTGTTTTTTTTCTGTTTTCGCCTTCTCTTTTTCCTATTTTGATCTGCAGTTTGAGGTTATTGGAACGAAACTTTATTAAAGGAAATAATTCTGTAATAATCTGGAAGTTGTGAGATGTATTTTTCTCGACTAAAGTTAGGACAGATTATTATTTGTACTATCTTCGAGCTATTTTCTCCTTGACTGAATGTACATATCGATTAGGTTTTGCGTGACATTTCGACAAAAGGAATCCTTACTATGGAATGTTTGTGAAAACCGAACACAATCATAACCATTGTGAATCAAAATAATCTGTATAAAGCAGGATATGCTTTATATGATAATTTATCAATCAGTCCTGACCAAAACCGCACCATTGCACACTTTACAAGAACTGAAATGGGAAATATACCTGTTTCTCCAAGAAACATATTTGACATTGTGTTTCAGTGTAAATGGAAAAGTGTTTTCAGAAACTTCATTTGCAGATTTTTAACACATTAAGATTCTCATATCCCGATATTTCACACCCATATAACAGAACGGGTATAACCATTTCCTGATACATGTCTAAAACAAAGTATAAGGATAGTTCCTGCTTTCTTGCAGTTTGTAACAACGAAAACATTGCTCTGCGTGCGTGGTCATCTGCTCTCTTTTTAGATAAGAAGTATGTTCCAGTCTTACTGAATTCTGTTCTAAGGTACGTAAATGAATTGACAACGTCTATTGTTTCTAAAACGAATTTAAACAGATCTTGTGTGTTCTGTTTAAAATTTAAGATTACATTTTTGGTTTTTGAGACATTGACTTCATGTTTCCATTCAACACAATATTGTAATAAGGCATCTAACGCTTTTTGTAAACCCTGCTTCGAATATGATAAAAGAATCGTGTCAACTGCGTACAAGAGAACTGATCAAAGTATATATGCTGTAGAAGTGTTCAAACCATCAAACCCATTTTTGCTTTTAGTGTAAACAGTAACAGGATGGCAAGAACATGTTAGCAAAAATGTCTCCAGATCATTCAGATATGAAGAGAAAAGCAATGGAGAGAGATTTTCTCCATTACGTACCCCTTTAAAACTTCCGAAAAATTCGGATCTGTTATCACCATTGAACACACACGACTACATGCGAACATACATTTTCATAACAACATTCGAAATCTTACCATTGATATGTTCCCTCATTAGTTTTATCCATAGCCCATACCGCCACTCAAAATCAAAGGCTTTCTTATAGTCAACAAAAGCGCAATATAACTTTTTCTTCTGATATTTGAAAATGTCAGTTATCACTTTCAACACAAAAGCATTGTCAGCAGTAGAATGGTTCTTTCGAAACCCAGCTTGATTATTCAGTAACAACTTGTTACATTCAATAAATTTAGTAAGTGTTTTGTTCCTTTTAATAAATTGAGTAAGTCTGCTATTTAATGTACCAGTAAATAATTTGCCAAGATAACTTAGAAGTGTGATACCTATGTAATTATCACAATCATTTCTGTTTCCTTTTCCTTTATAATTTGTTTAATCATACCAGTTACCCATTCTTCTGGTATATCGCCAGGATCAGAACTTTGTTGAACAGATTGCAAAACATATTCTGGTATACTGTTTTTACAATATTCGTGGTACATCATATCACTACCAGCCAACTTTCCATTCCTTAAATGTTTTACAGCTTTTTCAACATCACCGACTGTTATTTGAGCAGTAAGGAAGTCAGTGTCGAAGTTTAGATTTCAGTTAATAGATGGATTATATATGTTTTTCTTCAGTTTCAGTATTTAGCTGTTTGAAGTGCACTGACAAAATCTTTAAATGTATTGGACAACCAGGCTTTGAATGTCCTTCCGATCGTAGCCAGTAATCTTTGCACTTATTAGAACGCATTTGTTTTTAAATTCCTTTTTTTTTTCTTTTTTCTAGCACTGGTCCGCAATGTTTTCTTATATTCTTTACTTGCCTCTCCAAGCCTGATTCTATTTGGTACCGTATCAAATTGTTTAACCCTTCCCTTAGCCCGAAAATATTCAGATCGTTTTCGTCGACATTAAACCAAGATTGTTTCTTTTGTTTCGGTTTCGGAACAGAAGACAAAATTTGAACAGTCCCCATCGATTTTGTCGCAGCTTCACAAATTACTGTTGTTATCTTTTTATTGGCCCCCTAAATTGTAGACTATTCAACGGACGCGTTCAAAGACGTTATATCGTAAGTAAGCACTACTTCTTTGAACACATTAGATTTAGTGTTATCCCATTTCTTAGTTTTCTCAGAGTAATTATTCAGTGTGAGTTTCCTTGACAACACTAACTGGTACTACTTGTGGATTATCTGATACAACCAGTGTCACATGATTATTTACATCAGAAAATAGTGCTTCAAATGGCTTTACGTGTAGATCTCTTTCACTGTATTATTAAAGCATACAAAGCAATAATGTAATCAATGGGAGAGCATGAATTATTAGTTTCAGCACCGATATCTTTATCACGGCCAACTCTCCCATTGTATGATTATAAGTAAAAGAACTTGCAAAATTCCAATAACGGATATCCGTAATTATTCATTTTATGTTCATCCTGTGAATATCTTTTGGTGGGCTTATAGTTATCACCAGGAAATGATTCTAGCAGTTCAGTCACGTCGGTATACAAATCATCTTCTAAGAAATCATCGCAATAAGTATAGCCTACATCCCGGCAAGAAAGTAGCCTCATCGAAATAAACCGTTCATGACTCGAAATACGGTTTAATTCGGAAGACTTACAACCTATTATTGGTATGACTGTAAATAATTTTTCCTACTATATTTCAGCCAAATTAGGTATTGGCAGACAAAGTATTTCCAGAGAAAATGGTAATGTTAAAGTTTACTGCACACACACACACACACACACACACACACACACACACACACACACACACGAACACCGGGTTGTGATATAGACTCCCTTTGTTTACACAAGTGAGTCAAAAATCCTTTGAAAATTGCTCACAAAAATAAACCTGTGTGCAGAGATGGATTGGCAAAGTACGAAGGTCGTGATGATGCTCTTGCGTCTTCTGCACCTGGGACAGGATGGACAAAACCACGGTTTTGGGGTGCAAGGGAGCTTTTTGATCCAAGCTCCTCCGGCTAAGGTTTATGCCCGGTTGGGTGACATCAATATTGGTGTTTTAGATTCCCAAACATTCACCTGGAATGAAACGTTTCCATGCAGTGTAAGAAGAACGTATGATTTCAGATATGCAGAGGCAAGTAACATCTCTCTCTCTCTCTCTCTCTCTCTGGGATTCAGTGACCAGTGATATCCAAAAACCACACCAAATCTTTACAGACGTGCTTTTATATAATCTATTCTACAATCTTCTTCTATATTGCCAATAAGATTCAAACTTAATACAGTCAGGCATATCTATATTTAAAATATTATCAGATTGTACCCCACCCTCTCTCATGTGTAATTTTTCAAGTAAATGATCACCGTCACACACATAATAACTCGGCGAAGAATTAATCTGTACAACAAGACTCATATTCGTGTGGATGTCTATGGAATACTATTTCAGCTATACGTAATGTAAACTCCAGTCATAGTGTCTTCAAAATACTGGATCATAAATATTTTATGTCAGAGCAAAGCTTTATAAAGCCATGAAACTATTGAGATTGAAAAACATATGTCCTTGTCTCTGTGTCTATATCTGTCTCTCTATCTCTCTACAACTCCCCCCCCCCCTCCTCTCTCTTTCTTTCTGTCAGTCTGTCTCTTTCTCTGTCTTTTCTCTCTTGACCCCGTCTATTTCTTCATTCTTTCCTTACTTTCATAGTTCCTTCTTTCATTTCGCTTGCGTGTGCTATTTTTTGTGGAAAGCTGTGTATTCTCTTTGCAACTTTTTGTGCTAGATCATTGTTTTTGTTGTTGCCATGCAATATGTATGTATTTACTTTTTCCTTGGATTCCCGAGACTAATTTATATATTTTCTTTACGAGGGTAGGAAGAAAACAGACCAGTAAGTGGTTATTCCTTTTCCCTTAATAAAAAAAAAAAAAAAGTTTTGATTTCGATTTTGATTTCTCTCCTACCCTCTGTCCAGCGAGTTGACACACTTGTCTACACTAGTCTTCCACCAGACACTGGTCAGTCTGGAGTCCGTCTTCACTGGTCAAGGACCGGGGGATGCACACCACGTCTCCACACCTCGGGAGTTTTCCATCCCAGAACATCATTCCAACAGTGTCAGTTGAACCAATCAAGAGCCTTGGAAGATGATATGTTGAGTCCCTGAAAGACACAAAAAGAGGAGAGGAAACTCAGCAGACAGCAAAAGAAGGCCTGCATATCATAGACAGATGTGGCCTTCCTGGCAAATACAAAGTGTGGTGCCTACAGTCCATGTTGATACCAAAGCTCCTGTGGCCTCTCCTGATATATGATATCAGCTGTAGCACAGTCGAGTCGATTGAGGCAAAGATCACCACGTACACACGCAAATGGCTTGGTGTTCCAACTGGTCTCACTGTCGCCAAGCAAAGCTGAGGCTACCTCTGAAATCCCTTGTCAAAGAATACAAGGTAGGGAAGGGAAGAATTCTCAGCATGCTCGAAGACACAGAAGACAGTATTGTGATATCCAACCAACCCAAGCTGAAGACTGACAGAAAATGGAAAGTCAGGGAGCGAAAGAAAGTCTCAGCACGAAGGAAATAATGGGACACACCCAAACCATCATACAGGACCTGGGATCGACAAAGATGGATCAGTGGTCCAAGGCAAAGGGGAAAGCAAAAAGAAACATATTTGTACAGGAGAACAAGAACGAAGAGGATGATAAAAGAGTCCAGAAGGCCAGCAGGGGCAGTGGACAACATGGGGATCCACTCCAAAGAAGCCTCAGCTGTAGCGACATGTGGAACATGGCCCCTAAGATCTGTGTACGACCCCTTTCCTTCGAATACAAACTTGGTGAAATGGGGGGAAAGCAGAGGACCCAGCGTGCTCATTTTGCCATGGCAAAGAAACAGTGGAACATGTCCTCAGCCCATGCAAAGCGGCGTGGAGCCAAGGACGGTACATATGGGGGCACAACCAAGTGCTAAAAGAATTAGCACATGTGGTGAGCACTGTCAAAGGAGCACCCACACCACCAGAAGTTACAGTAGAGTTCCTATCTGGAGAAGGCAATAAAGTCTGGCCAGGAACAGCTGTAACATCCAAAGCATGGAAACGTGGGCTGCTTGATGGTGCCGACGATTGGGAATGCACAGCTGACCTACCAGATGGGAAGAAACACCTAGAAATCATCAGCGAGAGCGGCATGAGACCTGACATAATACTTCACTCCAAGGCAACGAAACAAGCGATTCTGATTGAGCTCACTATGCCATACGAAAGCAGAATGGAGGAAGTCCACATCCACAAAGCCCTAGAGTTTCTTATCACTAGTGAGAAGCAGACCTGAACCATCACCGTATAAACGACAGCGCGGTGTTGGCCATCATCATGACTGCTTCTCACTTGCTCTTTGCGGGATGGAAGCCAGGAGGAAACACAAAGCAACCACGCGCAAGATACTTGAGCTGCTGAGTGAGGGTATGATCCCTCTCCAGTATCTCAGAAGACAGCAAACCGAAGTACTGCTACAGTCTCTCAATCATAGGCAGAAAAAGTGACAAAGCTGCTTTGATGCGACTTTGTTGTTATTTTCTACACTACGTCAAACTGATGACTACGCCAATCGCTTCACTTTGTCGGCCATAGTTCGCTGCTAACTCATTTCCAAGACAGCCCTGCCAGGCCCATCGTCTGCTCGGCTAATCAGCGCAATTCTCCTTGCACATGTGTTAAGGCACTGTCCAAGGAGCACCCACACCACCGGAAGTTATAACCAGCAAGTAGAGATCATCAGCGAATTAAACTTTGTCGGACTGATCATTTCCAGCGATTTGAAATGGGAGAAAAATACGGAAAAAATTGTTAAGAAAGCACAACAGCGCCTGTTCTTTCCTCGGCGCATAAAAAATTTCGGAATTAAAAGCGAAATTATGGTTGATTTCTACTGAGCAGTCATTGAAAGTGTGCTATTCTTCGCCAAAACTGTTTGGTACGGAAACATTTCCAAGGCAGAAGTTGCAGCTCATAACAGAATCGTAAAAACTGCCACCAAGATTACCGGGGCTGATCTACCTTCTTTAGACGACATATATTATAAGCGGCTATTGAAAAAAGCAAAATCAATCAGCCAGGACGAATCACATCCAGATTTTGGGATTTTCGAGATGCTCCGCTCTGGTCGATGGTACAGAAGGATATGGATGAAAATCAATCGCTTCGCCAATAGTTTTTCCCCCAAAGCAGTCCATGCCCTGTCTCTCGAACAAATCCAATATGATAAATAGAATTGTGCAATCAACAACCATCTACCTGAAGATCTAGTCATCAGCCCCATCCACATGCAACATGCGGCCTCTGTTCAAACGTGTGTGTGTGTGTGTGTGTGTGTGTGTGTGTGTGTGCGCGCGCGCGCGCGCGTGTGTGTGTGTGTGTGTGCGTGCGTGCATGTGTGTGTGTATGTGTGTGTGTGTGTGTGTGTGTGTGCAGCGCGTGCATGTGTGAGTATGCACAAGTTTTTGTATTGATATGCACTTGTATGTATCCTAATTTCTACTGTATCTGTGTTTGTGTATGATTTTCGATTTATGTTCGTACCTTGTTATGTACTATCCGCCCCACCCCCCACACCCCCAATATTCCTTGTGACCCCGGTACACTTGGTAATAAATACATATTCTATTATATTCTATTCCCTGCCTTTAGTGTTGAATAGTCATAAATTTGGAAAACGGTTGTTTGGACAAGTCTTCCATGTTTATCGCTGTCTTTCATCAACCTTTTCCCAACTTGTAAGCTTTGTCTGTTGCATGTTTAGAGGGAGAGATAGATAGATAGATAGATAGAGAGAGAGAGAGAGAGAGAGAGAGAGAGACAGGGGTTTATTTATCAGACCATAGCCCCTCATGAAGGGATAAGTGAACAAATACCATTGCAAAAATTCAAGAACAAAATCAAATTTCAACAAAATAATACTAGAAATCAAAAACAATACTTCATGACATATTTCGTGGCTACAATTTCTCCGATTTTAAATGCTTTATATAAGAAACATAATAGATTAAATATGTCACGTTGTCTAGTGGATGACATAAGGAGCCTTAGTTTAAAGGTGCATGGATATTGATAGTACTTTGAAGGAATAAACTTTAGTCTAATTTCAGTAAGTGCTAGACAGCGCAAAACAAAATGTAGTTCATTTTCCTTGAAAGATTTATATGTCGGACCAATCGGATCTCTATTATTATGTTTTCTGTATCTGTAATGAAATAATGTACAGCCATACACCTAGCCTAAATTTTGTCGTTATATATGTTAAGTGACCATAGGTGTATCGCTGTTGTCACATACTTCAATGTGTTTTGCATAGGCATCAGAATTCAAGTCTTGTATTTGCAAAGAAAGAAAGAAAAAAAAGTTTTGGATGTCTTGCCTGTATGGTCGACTTGGCTAGGTTTTTCAAATTACAAAGCAAGATTTGTTAGGGCTTGTATTGAATGGTAATGTATTGATATTGTTACATTCTATTAATGACATGTAATAGAACCATTTTGCTAAGAATTTGGTATCATTCATAGGTAAATGTGATACATATGCTTCCGTTTTCTATCTTAATCTAAGTTGTGTTAGGAATACTTCAAATTGTAGAATTTGTTTGTTTAGTTTGCTTTTGTATAGGAAGTGTTTTGCAATTAGAATAATGAAATCAAGGATATCATCAGAAGCAGCACTGAGGTTCGAAACAGAATAAAGTCTTCAGTAAATTTTACATTTTGTGCGTTTTCACATTTATCATCTGAACATGTTTCAAGTGTTTTCTAAAGGTTATGTGCAATATCACACTGCCAAAAAAGATGCGGATAGATTCTGTATGCATATTTAAAAAACCCTACACATATCGTTGTCTGTAAGTTTAATTCTTTTTAATGACGTATTTCTACCAATAATTCAATGTACTATTCTCATCTGGAACCATTTTAAGTTGCCATCACTAATCTTATTCACTTTGCAAAACGTTACCTTACAATTAATTTTTAAGTTTTTCTTCACATTTGTAGCAGCATTTAGTAGCAGTATCATTTTCCATAAGGATATCATGATAAAATGTTGTCCCTTTTGTAACTGAATATAGCAGTTGTAGTGACTTTCGCATGTGTCTTACTGAAATACTATCAATACTGATGTTTAGGTTTGCAAAATGCTTTTTTTTATTTTTTTTTTATCGATCTAACACAACTGTAAAAAGTTTTAAAAAAATGTTCTTATGTAACCGGTTGGGTGGGGTTCTCTCACCACATCAGTCCAGGTTCTTTTCAAGTCTTTGTTGGGGACGGGGAACGTATCGGGATATGGGTAAGGGGACGGGAGAGCGAGGGGTTAAAGGGCAAAGGACTGTACTCGTACACGAAGGAAAATAAGTAGATAAATACCCTGTGGACGAAACAACAAAATCCTCGTAAGCCAGCGTACAGTAAGGTCTATGAAAGTTCATTCAAGCACTCACTCCAAACATCACTTTACCAAATATTACACATGAATCTACAATTGTTACAAATGAATGTGTGAAAAGACTAAAATATCCCATTAATCGAAATGAGCAATTGCTTTCAACTATCTGGACTCCCACTTCGAAATTGTCTAATTTCTTAAAGATGTTTATATAAATTCTAGAAACTTCTAGGTGTAAGTTGATATTACATTTCAGTTAAGATTAACTCGATTATTGGAAATAATTGCAAATCCGATCAAATGCATCACATCTGAACTGATGATGATGACCGACGGATGAGTAGGCAGGCAGGCTTATCTGTCGGTGTGTGTCCTCATATGGGAGAAGAGGCCGATTCTGGGTGCGCAGCACTTCCCACAGGCGTTGCAAGGGAAAATGTCTCCAGAAGTTGAGCCCTGCTTCCTTTGCTCACACTTCTCCTTAATGGCCAGCGTTCTCTTGTTTTCAAACGTCTTTATGCCACTAGAGCACAGCATCCTCCAGCGAGAGCGGTCAAGGGCATCAGTTTCCCAGGAAGCGATGTCTATGTCACAGGCTTTGAGGTTTGTCTTCAAGGTATCCTTGAAGCGCTTGCAGGGCCATCCAAGTTCGCGGTGGCCTTCCTTCAGCTAGCCATACAAGAGCATCTTCGGGATCCCGCTGTCTGTCATGCGGACAACGTGTCCTGTCCAGCGTCAACAGGCTTTTGATGCTGGGCAGGCCACTCCTCTCTACGACCTGGAGGTTGAAGACCCTGTCTTGCCACTTTATGCCGAGGATCTTTCGTAGGCATCTCTGGTGAAACTGCTCAAGTTGTTGAATGTGACGGCGATACTTCGTCCATGTTCCACAGCAGTACAACAAGGTGGTCAGCACAACAGCTGTGTAGGTTTTGATTTTGGTGCTGAGCCTGATGCCTTTGTTGAGTCTGCCAAAGGTGGAGCTGGCCTTGGCGATGCGCAGCGTCACTTCTGCATCAAGGGCTCCGTTGCTGCATAGGGTGCTGCCCAGGTAGCAAAACTTGTCGACTGACTTGATCTCTGTGTCATCAATCTTGATTGCAGGTTGGGGGAGGGGGGCGGAGGGGGGGGGGGAGGCACTGACGTTCTGTGAGCTAGCTGGTTGGTACACGCACTCGGTCTTGCTGAGGCTGATGGCGAGTCCAAAGCGCCTGCAGGAGGTTGCGAACCAGTCCATAATGAACTGCATGTCCTCATGGGGGTGTGCAGCAAGTGCGCAGTCATCAGCGAAGAGGAACTCTCTCAACAGTGCCTCAAACACCCTGGACCTGGCGTGGAGTCGCCGCAAGTTGAAAAGTTTGCCATCTGTGCGAAACGGAATGTATATGCCCCGGTCACAGTCTTGGAAGGCGTCAGTCAGCATGGCAGAGAAGAGAATGGAGAACAGTATGGGTGCCAGGACGCAGCCCTGCTTCACTCCATTTACCACAGGGAAGGGATCCGACATGTCAGTATTTTCCTGTACTCTCGCCTGCATGTCATCGTGGAATAACGCAATCAGCTGGATTAGGCTCTTTCGGCAGCCGAACTTTCGGAGGATCTTCCACAGACCACGTCGGTTCACCGTGTTGAAGGCCTTAGTCAGGTCTAAAAAGACCATGTGGAGCATGTAATACACAAAGGTTATCGTGTTTAAAGTTATGCAACATAGCAGCACTGCCTTAACAGACTATAGAAAAGAAAGACAAATTTTCTTCTCACTTAAGTGAAATCACAGTTTTTTCTAGCATTTTTAATGACCAGTTTCAGTTTCAGTTTCAGTAGCTCAAGGAGGCGTCACTGCTTTCGGACAAATCCATATACGCTACACCACATCTGCCAAGCAGATGCCTGACCAGCAGCGTAACCCAACGAGCTTAGTCAGGCCTTGAGAAGAAAAAAAAGGTGAATAAATAATAGATAAGCTTACATAAATAAATAAATAAATAATAATTATAATATAAAAAAGGTCGTAGTAATTATTAAAAAAAAAGAAGAAAAAAAAAGACAACAATGATGATAAATAAGCAAATAAATGTAAAACATGAAGACACACATTCACACATACACCCACACATGCATAACAGATATGCACCAAGCATGCAGTTTCACAGATATGAAAGCACAGTCAAATACATATAAACGTACATGAGCTCCAACACACACACACACACACACACACACACACACATTACCCTCCACCTCCTCTACCCCCCTCCTCCACACACTCATTTCTAGTCTACGTATCGCAGCTTCCACGGCACACACACGCAAACACACACACACACACACACACAGATGAACACTTACTTGTACAAGCACACACACATACGCCCATATCTCCCACCCCCCAACCCCACACACATATATATATATATATATATATATATATATATATATATATATATATATATATATATATATATATATATATATATATATATACGTTCCAATATCCTGTTGCTCCCACAGTGTAGGCATGCATACACTCACATACCTCATCCTCTACCCCACCTCCCCCTCACACACGCACGTGCACAGAACTCTCCTGACACTTGTGTACACTTACACTCTCGCGCATGCACAAACGCACTCAAAAACACAGACCCACACATGCACACAAACACACACATACACACACGCACAGAGGCTGCCACTGATTGGCCGCAAGAGGGATGGGAAAAGATCTCTGATGTCAAGAACGTGGCGTCTAGTGTGTTGCTCAGTCTGTTGTATTTGGAAAAGCCCACAGAGACTCTGTTCCGTTTTGAAGAAATTTGCGCAATGTTGGTTTGGAAATGATGCCGATATTTGTTTGATTTGCAAAGCATCGTGCTCTACCTTTCATGTTAGACTTAGGGCCGCTCCCTCTCTCTGCTTTTATTTCTTTGAGGCGATCGATGGTGTGATGGCCTTGTACCTGTTCTTCTTGATATTCTTTGACTTTTCTGAGGATTTCCGATTTTCCTAGATGTAGGCCGCTCGTTCGTGTTCCGTTACCAGCAAGTCTGTCAGCTCGCTCATTTCCCTTAACACCTGCATGTCCCGGGCAGTATGACCATGTGAGTTTTTTAATCTGAAAGTTGCGCATTGCCTTATGCCACTCTGGGCTTCCCATTCCTTCCCATGACCAGCTGAGATGAAATAGACATATCGATTCTGTTGCCAATAATGTCAGTGACATTATGAACATCAAGAATAAATGTAATGACCGTTTCTCATTCACGATCACCCAGTCAAGAAGCACTTTCTGGTACATATGCTCCTCGTACATTCACATTTACACATATATGTATACAGAGTAACATCTACATAGTTTTTACCTACATTCGCTGGCACACACACACACACACACACACACACACACACACACACACATGTACTCACATAATTATACACACACACTCTCTCTCTCTTTCTTTCTCTTCCTCCCTCAGACACACACACGCACTCTCTCTCTCTCTCTCTCTCTCATGGATTTGTCCAATCCAGTCCAAGATGGCGGCACCAGCAGGTCACGTCTGTGATCGTTCGCGTATTATTGCGTTTTAAACGTGATTCATAGCGTGTTATCAGCTGGTGTGTAAAGTGACGTGCTGTACTTATGTGTTATTCGCGCATCGATTTTTAGCGCAATTGTGTGTTTTTAGTGATTTTTGTGTGGTTTATTTCACATTTTTTTACATATTTTTGGTGCTGTGAAGAGAGGAGAGACGTTCCCCAGAAAGCGTGGCCCTTCAGTGTTACCACACCAAGTGTTCGCTGAATCTTCTCGGCGTGCCTGAGCAGGACGCTGAGCCGGCCAAGAGTGATTAACTTCGACCGACTCTCCCGTTGTCATGGGTGTCAGACGTCTTCAAGTTCCCATTCACATGGTCATCCACCGTACGTCAAATGAGGCATGGACTCCTTAGTGACAAGTGTACAGGCTGTTAAGCCTGTACTTAAAGGTACATTGGACACCAAGCAAAAAACGTTCCGATGTGCTGAACAACAAACTTTGAAGAAGTGGCGTGATGCTCTTGCATTGCGTTACTTCAACAATCCCGATATCGACTCTCAACTTCAAAGTGGTATGGGAAGATAGGGATCATGGAGACAACATTTTACAGGTCCCACTCAACTGTGCTGAGCCTTCTCAGCATAATTTAGCGAAAACGTTTGTACAAGTATACAAAAACAATGATGAAAAATGCATTACAATAACTTTATACTTTCTTAAAAAGACAACACGGAAAAAGGGTGCTGGTTCATGTCTGATACAGGGCAACCAGTGTCAGACATGGGTCAGGTGTGAGTTTGACGTGCTCTGCTCTATCGTCAGCAAACTTCAGGACCCAGCGCCGTCCCTCCGACATTGCTGCCAATTGGAGACAGTGATTCTTCAGAGGACTGCAATGATCAACGTTCGCTGTCAGTCACTGATAGCACACCCACTGACCTCGGACCATCTGTCAGTGATACCAACACCACGACAGACAGCCCCATGTCTACAACTGGTGACGGCACTGACATCCTACCTGTTCCAGTGTGTGTCAGTGCTGTCTGGACGACACCCATCAGGACCTCCGGACCCCCGACTGTCCCTCCCACCCCCTGACTGACAGTGACCAGCATCAGGATGCTGAGGTGCAGCAGACAGACACTGGCACAACACCCTGCGTGGACAGCCACCCCTCTGCCCCTACACAGGAGGACACTGCTGACCAGCCTCCAGACACACCCAGCACTGAATCTCTGTCATCGCCAACGGAAGATGGAACTGACACTAATCCAGAGATCACCCCGACACTCCAAGGTGACAGTAACAACACCCATGATCCCACTGACACCAAAGCCTTAGTGAACACAGATGACAGTGTATGTGTGCAGTGTCTGCAGTTTGTCAGTGAACCTATGCATCAAGGACCTAGATGCAGACATCAAATCCCACATTGACCACAAGCTGAAAATAATAACGCAGACAGTGCAGCAAAAAATTGACAGTCTGCAGACAGAATGTAATGTCTTGCGCAGTCTACTTAAAGACCAAAATAAACTGATAAATAGCATATCAGACCGCCAAAAACACACAGTTAAATCAAAGAGTGACTGCAGTGGGATGACAACTAAAATTTCACCCAATGAAGAACAATCTGATTGTATCCAGTCAATCAAGCCAAAAGTATATGCTGATGTTAATATGGCTAACACAAATGTTGCAGATAAAACTGATGATTGTTAAGTAGTTAGTGTGTCTCCACCTGTAGCTGACACTGGTACCGTCACAACGGACAACACAGAAAGGACTACATCAGACAAACTAATAATCAACAAGAAAAGTGACCCTACCCCAAGGTTCAAGCTACGCTTCCCCGCCCAAGGAAAACTTATCAGTTTTCTTATTGGGGATTCGAACCTCCAGTCCATGGACAGACAAAGGTTGGACAGAACAGGGCACACTCATGTCCGCACAATACCGGAGGCTAAAGTGACTGACGTCACTGCTGCTCTCCAAGACAGCCCGGTGCGGGAGGACGCACAGCGGGTGGTATTGCATGTGGGGGGTAATAACATTCACAAACACTACACCACTGACACACTGAAGCGTGACTTTAGTGACCTCCTGACTCAGCTCAAAAAAGTTTTTCCTGCAGCCAAAATAGTTGTCTCTGCGCTCCTTCCCAGAAAATCAGCTCCCTTGCGATTCATAAACCTTTCTAAATAATGAACTGCATGCGGTATGTGGTATGCGCAGACAAGAGAATAATTTTTCTGTTCGAAAACAAATTTGTTGACACAAATTCCCAAATGGTGAAACCTTGTTTCACAACTGACGGCGCCCATCTGTCCGCCAGGGGTCTGTCGCTATGGTTACGTCAAGTCAGTCAGTTTCTCGGTCTCCGCACAAACCGTCCCTCACGGTTTAGTGACGGCAGAGCAGGCCCGGCACTTAGCGAGGGCCGCGTGGCTCAAGAGACAATGGCTGGTCACCGGGCCGACCGTCTACAACCTCCACCATCCAGAACACAAGACACTCAAGTGACGCAGTGCGGGCCAAACCAGTCTGAACCATCGGCGAGCTCTGAGCACGCTGAACAGGGCAGTCAGACTGGTCAACAAAAAAAAACGAGTCAAATTCGTTTGACCAGTCAAACAATAGTGGTCAAATCCCAGTCAGTCAGTCAACGTGTGGCCCCCACTTTGCATTACCACCCATGCCGCATTAAACAAACCCAGCCAGCCAGTGTCCATGTTTCCCCCCTTTTGGCCTTTCCCTCCCTTCTCCCCTATGCCCTTCAACCCCTGGCTTCAACACATGCAGCGCCTCTACCCTTCAGTCTCTCCTTAACTCGACTGAGGGACCCACTTTTTGTGGAAAATCCAACTTCGTTTTCCCATCTTCGTTTTCCCCCGGCTTACTGTGGATGGCCGTTGTGACAAACAAGTGTCAACCCCCGCCTGATTCGGTTTCGTGTCCCCCACTCTCCTTTTATTGTCTTGGATTTTTTTTTTTTTTTTTTTTTCCAATTTCCTGTGTTTATGTTTTTCATCCAGTGACTTTTTTTCTTCTTCTTCGTAATCATTTCGTGTGGACCTTGTGATTCTTTTTTTTCTCTTAGCACTTGCATATAAACAAATTGTGTGTGTGTGCATTGATTTTTTTTCTTTGTTTGCTTTTCTTTCTTTTTTTGTTTTCATTAATTTTGCCCTGAATTGTTCTGAAGTGTTTTGTGAAAATATTGTTTGCTTCACCCATCCAGCAATTTCAGGTGGTATGATGATTTCGTCATCATGGCGGACAAAGTACAGGATCTGGTGGCACGGATATTATCATTCTTGGTGACTTTAATATAGATTTTCAAAAACCTCATTGGGCATGGGATTCTACCATATCTCTATTTAATTTACACCAAGTGATACAGTCAGCAACACGAGTTACGTCATCCAGCTCAACTCTGATTGACCACATCTATGTTAATAATCCAGACACAGTCGTAAGTGCTCAAGTACACCAGACCAGTATCAGTGACTACTTCACTATACAGTGTACAGTTGCCTGTAAGATACCAACAGCTGGTACAAGAACCCACTCCACCATCACGTATCGATCGTATAAGTACTTTAACGAAGTTGATTTTCTCCATGATCTTAGTGAATGCTCATTTATGGAAATTTATGAATCTAACGATCCAGATGAAGCGGTCGCGGCATTTCATAGAATCTTTTTATCTGTTTATGACATGTATGCCCCAGTTAGAAGAAAACGGGTAGGAAATTCATCAACACCTCCTTGGTTTACTGTCATCATATCAACAGCGATCAAAATTAGAGATAAACTTAAGAAAGACAAAAACTATTCCGCGTTTAAGCAACAAAGAAAGCACGTGAAGTTCTTAGTCCGTCAGGCCAAAAAGACATATTTTAACAGGATAGCGACGTCAGAATCAGACAATATTTCATCCATATGGAAAGCTCTCAATGCTCTGACCAATAAGTCCTTTCCTGGTAAATCATTGAAATCTGATTGTTTCACAGCAACAGAGTTTAACAACTACTTCCTATCAATCGCGGAAAGTTTGACAAATCGTCTGAAACAAAACTCAGATCAGTATAAATGTCCAGCCAGTCTAGAATCATTTTGTTCAGACAGGCTCAGCCATCAAGATACATTTCACATTCCACAGCTAACCGTCTATGAGGTCGGTAAATACATATCCAACCTTGGACAAAAAAAAATACACATGGCCGTGACGGACTCAGCAATAAAATTCTGCTTCTATCTGTTTCTTGCTGTTGCTGTGTCAGTTATCCCCGGAGGTCGGCATTCACCTTCTTCATCTGGTCCACCTCCTCCCTTACCTTGTCTTTTTCTTTCTGAATCGTAAATACTGCGTTTTCAAGCATCTCTGTTCTTTTGGTCATTGTTGTCATTACTTGGTCTATTTTTTTCTTCCATATTCTTAATGTCTTCTCTTGTTGCCATGTTGACTTGCGTTTTAATGATCTGTTCTGAAGTATCTTCACAGTCTAGTTCTTGTTCACTTATCTCACCATCTTGTGTTTTTTTTTCTTATCCTGTTAACAGAACTGTGTCCAGGTTGTGGGCTTGCCGCTGAATCGCTTGCCGATGAAGTCGACGATAGTTTCCTCTTATTGCCTTTGGTTGAAATGTATTTATTTGTAGTCGTGCTCGTTTTTATATTTGTAAAGAGATACGTTTTTCGAAACCCACTCTATGAAAAAAACCCAAACGTCTTAACCTAATTTTACGGACGCGGTGGTGTACCGTATGGAAATCTTGATCCACGAAGTCAAAGATGATATCACTGAAGAAGCAATGCTATAAGCTAGCAACAAGGAAGATTTTTCAAAGAGCAATGCACATTGCATAACCCACCGTTCTATTTTCAAAGGATGTCGCCACGCTTAATCCGTTTCATCCACAACTGCTCGCATGGTCACCGCCGGGATGAAGAACACAAAACAGCTAAAACTTCGGAATTCTTGCACAAAAATGCAAAGAAATATTCTTCTTCACCCGCCACGCCGCCTTAGTTATTCATATATTTTTGTTATAGCTTGAAATTCCATTGAAAATCCACATAAATCGTTAAAACAGTTGACAAAAACGACCAGCCAAAAAATAAGTCCGAACAGTTCGGTGGGCAAAAGTAAATTTCCGTGGCCTCACAATTAGCTTCAAGGTGCTGAATTGTGTGGCTTCGTGTGGAAAACAATTGTGAAACCATCACAGAACACTCTAAATACGTTTAAAATCAGTCGGCTTTATTCCTGTGAGTGTTAGAGGAGGGAGGTGGTAGATGCTCGGTGGGTAAACGTCATTTTCCTGACTAATATCGCTTATTTGCACGATCTTTATACAATGTGTTTCGAACAATTCTTCAAATCGGTATTCATTGTATTCTGAAGCAGGGAAAATGACATAAAAATGTTAGCCACAAAAACCACACGATTTTGCGATTAAAAGGCGATTCCTGGCAAAACAGCATTTTGGGTGTAAGGGAAGCAAATCGACCAGTGTGACTCCCCAAAGGACCAAATGTTCATCCGAAGGTACTGAAATAATTTTTAGAGGACCCCATGCAGATCTCTGTATAAAAAAGATTTCGGAATTAATGATATTGAAGTAATAAAATAAAACTGCAGGACAATTTTACGTTAATTCGTCGAAGATTTGATACCAGGCCAATACAAGCCTTAATTGTGAAAGAATAAATGATGATATTTTAATTCTGAATAATTGTGCGAATAGAAAAGACCCTATTGAAAAAGAAAATATATGTGGTGGTTTCCTTTATATAGATATGATTTATGGGGGTTTAAAGTTGAAGCTTGTAATTTTATTGACTGGGGCGCGAGAGGGTACTCTTGTGCCAAGATCAGTAACTTTAAGTGCGTCCCAATTTTTTTGTTGGGAACATGTGAAAATGAGTTCAGCAGACTCTAAAGAACATTTTAAGACTAGTCTGTATCATACCTGGGGTTGGTGGGAGGGGGGGGGGGGGTGTGTGTGCACGGTAACCCCCTCGGCCTTGCGGTCTGTGGTATTCAAAATCAGCCGTGCAATGCTGGTTGTCATGTCGGAGATTTCTTGTATTGTTCACCCATTCTTCTGCCAATGTTCATTTTCAAAGTGACATTGTAGTGGGTTTTTTTTATTGTAATTTTAGTATTCAAATGACGTAAACTGTCAAAATAAATGTTGCAGGTCCTGGCTTACGCAGTGGAGCAGATCAACAAGAAGCATATACTGCCAAACAATCTGACATTGGGATTTATATTACTGGACGACTGTGGAAGCAGCAGGGTCATTGCAAAGCAAGCTTTGGCTTTTGTTCCGCAACCTGATTGCCCAGGTATTCTTTTTTTGGGGGCTGGGGGGTGGAGGTTGTTTTTTGTAGCCCCACCACACACACACACACACACACAAAAGCGCGCGCACGCACACACACACACACACACACATATATATATGTATATATATATACATATGTGTGTGTGTGTATATATATATATATATATATATATATATATATATATATATATACTTATGATATAATGATAATAATAATAAGAACTGAACATTTATCAGCGCTCTCATCATTGCAGAAAGCGCCTTACAATCCATACAGACTCGCATAGGAAACACACTCAGTCCTCAACTCACAATTATGCACAATAAACATATATATGAACAAACTAATTCGTACGTACAATACATACATACAACGTACACACAATACAGCGTTATAAATATACCTACACAACCAGCTAGCTACTTTCATGTATGGGAGAGGGTCGAGAGGAATCGCTGCTGGAAGAGGAAAGTCTTGAGGTTAGATTTAAAGGAAGGCAGTGAGGGGCTGTGACGTACGTGTTGAGGCAAAGAGTTCCATATTTCAACAGCAGATCATGAAAAGGCTCAAACACCGTACTGTTTTCTTTTTTTTTATTTTGGGACACGGAAGGTTCTATCATCTGCAGCAGAGCGAAGAGAGTGGGAGGGTACATAGATTCGAACGATGTCAGAGAGGCATCAGGGTGCACTTCCTGATATGACATGGTAGCAGACAAGCAGCTTTGTATTTGATTCTTTGCTCTATGGTAACCAGTGCAACTCTTTTAGAAGGGGTGTGCAGTGTGCGGATCTTTTTGCTTTATCAATTAGTTTGGCGGCGGAATTTTGTACCTGCTATAGTGGTATGAGGAGTGTTTGCGCACAACCGATGAGAAGAGAGTTGCAATAGTCTAATCAAGAGAGTATGCATGAACTAGTGTTTTGGTTACGTCGAGTGTGAGGTAGCTGCGTATGGAGCTGATTCGTCTGAGTTCAAAGTAGGCTGCTTGACAGGTTTTGCTGATGTGATACTGCATGGAAATATCTTGATCGAGGAAAGAACCAAGGTCACGGACATGATCAGAGAATGAGATAGAAGACTTTCGAGATTGACAGTGGAAGACAGGGAAGTGGCATCTGATGGAGGAAGGAGTCTGAGGGCTTCAGTCTAACCATAGTTTAGTTTCAGTTTATTTTCTGTCATCCAATTTTTCACTTTTGCGACAGTCTTGGAGAGTCAGAAGATGTTCTTAATTTGGAGGGGAATCAGAATGTTTAAGTTGAGTATCATCAGCATACATTTCATGACGGATGCAATAAGTGTCAATGAAGGGTGTGAGTGGAGTGGTGTAGAATATGAAAAGCACTGGGCCGAGTACAGAGCTTTGGGGAACGCCGAAATTAAGAGTGGATTCAGAAGATCTGTTTCCGTTTACAAGGACAATTTGCTTTCTGTCAGAGAGATCAGATCGAAACCAGTTGAGGGCAGTGCTTGTAATTCCAAATGTTTGATTCAGATGTGAAAGACGTATATCGTATCGAAGGCTGCAGAAAGGCCCAAAAGTAGAACAGAAATTTTAACTTGGTCTAGAGAATTCAACAGATCATTTACATACATACATGAGAAGGGCATACTCATACACATACATAACACAATGCATGTATGCATCTAGCACTTGCACGATAAATTTATGGATTATACATACATACATTTAAACACACACACACACACACACACACACACACACATATATATATATATATATATATATGGAAATACATACATGAATGGCAAGCATCGTCATATTTGTTAAGGTGTGTAAACACTATGAAGTGACACAGTCCGTGAAGTTATCCATGAGATATGCATGATACGTATTTTTGAAAACATTAAGGCTCTTGTGTACATTAAATGAAGACAATATGGCAATCCACAAACAACTACCAGAGTTAATAGGGCTAGACTGGAAGAGATCTGTTCTTGGAAGAGGGATATTGATCTTATGTACATTGCGAATCGGTTTAAGTTTCGAATCTTCTTCTGATAGACATGGGGACAACAGACAGACATTATCTTATACATAAAAACAGATTTATCATTTGTCAGTTTCTGTTGGAGAGGTAGAATATTTAATTCTTTGTGGTCAGAAATAGAACTGTCGTCATACGCCTCGGATTTGATCTCTGCACCTTCTGAACTTTCCATGGGAATACCACAAGGATCTCCACTCTCTCCTGTCCTCTGCAACGTCTACACGAGTGGCCTTGCAGACTGAAACAACAATGGAGTAGCTCGGGTGCTTACTGTCGTTGTTAATGGCCTGATTTTCCAAACTTTGGGAGGATACTCAAGAAGGAACTACAGCCGTCCAGGAACAACTGAAGAACATCGCCCAGTGGTGCAAGGACACAGGATCTTCCATCAATCAAGCGAAAGCCCAAACGTTGCTGTGCACTCTCAACAACAAACCTGCGAGCAAATCACGACCAGCTGTGTCATTCGACAGAATTCAGATCGAAAAAAACGAATGCCTACGCTACCTAGGAATACAGTTCGACAGGATGTTGACCTTCAGAAACAAACTGAAAGTACTGTTCTCAAATGCAAAAAGGGTCTTTCAATTTTAAAGGCAATGGCAGCCAACAGCATCTAACAACGCCACCTCAATCGGATATATCAATCACTCATTCTCACTGTGATCGACTAAGGACTTGGGCTAAAAACACTGTCAGGGCTAAAAACACGGTCACAAAGCAGCAGCTTCCTAAAATTAGAAAGAGTCCAAAATGAGGGTATGAGGCTGATCCTTGGAGACTATGTGATACATGCTTGACCTTCCTTCAATGCAGGCCTGAAACAAGTTAGAACAGGTTGAGACCAACTGTGGAAGCTGAGATACTTAGCCTAGGAATGTGCGAGTGGCGGAAAGAAGGAGGGGGGTTGCAGGGTAATGGAAGATTGTGTGTGTGTGTGTGTGTGTTTGTGTGTGTGTGTGTGTCGGGGCTCGTGTGCTTTTATATGTAGTTGGGCCTGTGCACTTTTATTCGTGCTTTCATATCTGTGAAACTGCATGTTTGTTGCGAATCTGTTGTGCATGTGTGTGTGTGTGTGTGTGTACATGTCTGCATGTTTTACACTTATTTGCCTATTTGTTTATCTATGATCATTATTGTCTTTTTATTTAATTTATATTTTTGTTTATTTTATTTTTCAAAATATTTTCCTCCGCATTTTAATTCATTACATATCTGCTTACTAGGAAAATCTCATTTATTCATTTATTTGTCTAATTATTCATTCAGTGATTTGATAATGGATACGTTTTTTGATATTTTATTATTATCATTCTAAAAATTATTTTCCCTCAAGGCCTGTTCTAATGAATGGATTGGTCAGTTTTAACCCGATACTTGCCTTTCGTTGCACTGTTAACGCCTACAGGACGTAACTCTCTCGTCCAGTTTTCATCAACAAGTCACGGTTGACAGTTGAAGGGAAACAGCCCACTTTGTTTTTTTCCTATCTTCCAGAATGTTTGAAGTCGTCCGACGTGTGTGGTCTGTACTGTATGACTCATACTCTTCTTCTCTCTTCCTTGAACCCATCTTTTTCTTTTTCAAAATTTCACTCTCTCCCTCTCCCTCTCTCCACTCTCTCACCCTCCCACCCTTTTCCTGTCCTCTTAAACCCACCACTCTTTTCCCATCTTTGTCTGTCTGTCTGTCTGTCTCTCTCTCTCTCTCTCTCTCTCTCTCTCTCCCTCTCTCCCTCCCTCTCTCTCTCTACAAAATGGTTCTGTACAGACGCAGGGAGCAACAGCCTGCGTTATTACGACGTGGTGGCGGTGATGGGATCCAGAACCAGCGATCTGACAATGACCGCAGCAAAGATCCTGAAGACGGCAAATATGCCCCAGATCAGTTTTTATGCCACCAACGATATACTCAGTGACTACAAGCGCTTTCCTAACATTTTAAGAAACATTTCACCTGACAGGTCTGTTCTTATCATTATTTTCAGCTATTCGTTCATTTATCTTTTGATTTTTTTTCACTTCTCTATCCTGTCTTCTTCCCAGCAAGGAAATAACTTCAACCAAAAAGGTAGTTCTTACCAATTGTGTTCGCAGTGATTAGAGTGATGGACAAACAGAAAAAAGTTGAGCGGTTATTCATTTGATCCACTGGCCAGCATTGCAGATGTCTGAATCTTTCAGGTCTTGATATTTGACTATGTCACAAAAGAACGAGAACCCTTCTTGGCTGACGTGTTATTCCTTTTGATTAACACACACACACACACACACACACACACACACACATATATATATATTGACATAAGCTTACGGTTGGGCCAACAGTAACGTGAGAGGTGTATGATAAACAAATAGTAAAGAGTGGTAACTCTCTCCACACACAAGTTACATAACTTCAAGCCAGTGCTGCTTATGCTACCAATTCAGCTCGCGCACACGTAAATAAAAGGTACATTGGAACAAACCCAGACACTTGAAAAGAAAAAAAACAAACAAAAAAAACAAGAGAGGCAAGGCCTTCAAGACTCACTTGTGATAAATTAAGTCCCCTAGCATTAATTACAGAGTAATTTCCCTTTTTTACTATCTGCACCAAAACGTTTGCAAAATAAATAAAAATTCCATGCTTAGCAAAAGAAGTTCCTGTTTGAACAAAAAATGATAACAATGACTCCTCTTGTTGTTGTGTCAGAATAAGAGGTCAAAGTACCAAATTTAGAGAATACCAAAATTATAAATATAACAGTAAATGCAGTTTGCATATAATTAAGCTTCTTTTAAAAAAAAAATTTTTTGTATCCCAGAGGTGCAATATTATTTTAAACAAGATGACTGGAAAGAACTGAATTTTTCCTATTTTTATGCCTAATTTGGTGTCAACTGACAAAGTATTTGCAGAGAAAATGTCAATGTTAAAGTTTACCACGGATACACAGACACACACGCACACAGACAACCGAACACCGGGTTGAAACATAGACTCAATGAGTCGGAAAAAACGGCCTAGCTCTTACACCGATCATTTGACATGTGCACACAGCAGCAAAGACAGAAGAAATGTGCGAACACAAATCAGCTTTTATTCAAGACTGGCATAGCCTATTTAATCCTGAACAAGCCACACAGAACACACGGACAATACAGAATAAACACATGGTTGCCTCGGTGGTTTTTCAACCTGAAATTAATAAACAATGGGCCAGGAGATCAAATGATTAACTAATAGTAAAGAGTGGTGACTCTCTCCACACACAAGGTACATAACTTCAAGCCAGTGCTGCTTGCGCTACCAATTTTACGCTACCAGTTTTGTTGTGTGTTTTTTTTTGAGAGGTGTATGACCAATGGTTTCTCCATTGCGATGGGAATACATTCACAGCTTAGTCTTTTGTGAAGGACTATGGCTCAAACAAGATTGCACTGGCTCTTTGTGCTGCAGCCGTGGGGGGTAGTTGGCCTTTGGTGACCATCCCCATCACCGACCTGTCCGAAAGCCCTCATGGCCGAGAAAGTGGGGATGTGACTTGGGCAAGACTCCACAATAATCAAAGTCTAGCCCAGATAGGACAGCAGTTGTGCCTCCGCTGCTGTTCTGACGATAATAGTTGGTAACTACCCCCCCCCCCCCCCCCCCGCACAATTTTTTGTATGTATCTATATTTCCACTGTTGTTACTTTTCATCTAGGTTTCTCCTCATTATTTTTTTCAGTCTTTTATTTTTCGTTTTTTTGGGGGTTTTTTTTTAGATGGCTTGATATAAAATTAAAAACAAAACAACCCCCCCCCCCAAAAAAAAAACAACAACAACAAAACAATAACAACAACAACCACCCCCAAAAAACAGTTGCTTATTTAATTACCATCTTGAAATAAAAATTTTGACTTGACTTAACACACACACACACACACACACACACACACACACAGAGTTTCAGTTTCAGTTTCAGTAGCTCAAGGAGGCGTCACTGCGTTCGGACAAATCCATATACGCTACACCACATCTGCCAAGCAGATGCCTGACCAGCAGCGTAACCCAACGCGCTTAGTCAGGCCTTGAGGGGAAAAAAAAGGTGAATAAATAATAGATAAGCTTACACAAATAAAAAAATAAATAAATAAATAAATAATTATAAAAAAGGTAGTAGTAATAATAATAATAAAATGATAATAATAATAATAAAAAATAAATAAGATAACAATGATGATAAATAAGCAAATAGATGTAAAACATGAAGACA
This sequence comes from Babylonia areolata, assembly GCF_041734735.1. Lineage (NCBI taxonomy): Eukaryota > Metazoa > Mollusca > Gastropoda > Neogastropoda > Buccinidae > Babylonia > Babylonia areolata. Next base: position 6,217,822 of record NC_134899.1, read on the forward strand.
CACATTCACATATACACCCACACATGCATAACAGATATGCAGCAAACATGCAGTTTCACAGATATGAAAGCACAGTCAAATACATATAAACGTACATGAGCTCCAACACATACACACACACCACACACATTACCCTGCACCTTCTCTACCCCCCTCCTCCACACACTCATTTCTAGTCTACGTATCGCAGCTTCCACGGCACACACACACACACACACACACACACACACACACACACAGATGAACACTTACTTGTACAAGCACACACACATATGCCCATATCTCCCACCCCCAACGCCACACACATATATACAAAGATATATATATATATACGTTCCAATATCCTGTTGCTCCCACAGTGTAGGCATGCATACACTCACATACCTCATCCTCTACCCCACCTCCCCCCGCACCCCCACCTCCCCCTCACACACACACACACACACACACACACACACACACACGCACGTGCACAGAACTCTACTGACACTTGTGTACACTTACACTCTCGCGCATGCACAAACGCACTCAAAAATACAGACCCACACATGCACACAAACATACACACACGCACAGAGGCTGCCACTGATTGGCCGCAAGAGGGATGGGAAAAGATCTCTGATGCCAAGAACGTGGCGTCTAGTGTGTTGCTCAGTCTATTGTATTTGGAAAAGCCCACAGAGACTCTGTTCCGTTTTGAAGGAATTTGCGCAATGTTGGTTTGGAAATGATGCCGATATTTGTTTGATTTGCAAAGCATCGTGCTCTACCTTTCATGTTAGACTTGCGGCCGCTCCCTCTCTCTGCTTTTATTTCTTTGAGACGATCGATGGTGTGATGGCCTTGTACCTGTTCATTTTGATATTCTTTGACTTTTCTGAGGATTTCCGATTTCCCTAGATGTAGGCCGCTCGTTGGTGTTGCGTTACCAGCAAGTCTGTCAGCTCGCTCATTTCCCTTAACACCTGCATGTCCCGGGCAGTATGACCATGTGAGTTTTTTAATCTGAAAGTTGTGCATTGCCTTATGCCACTCTGGGCTTCCCATTCCGTTTTCAGTTTTCTGTAAGAGGTTCATTGAGTCGGTTAGAATCATGGCATGTTGGTTTCCGGGCGTATGGATGGATGATAGCCACTGGAGGGCATGTGTCACAGCTTCAACTTCCACCGTTAGGCTGGAGGTTGTGACTTTGTATGCAGCATTCTCTTCCCTAACTGTTTTTCCATTTTGTTTCACAGTGAATCCCCAACCGGATTGGTCTTTGGTGACTGAGCCATCTGTGTCCTCTTCTTTACTGTTTTCTTCTATGAGTAGCTTCACTTCCGCATCAGTTTTGCCCTCTGGCCATTCCCGACAATGTCTCCCTAGAGTGGGTGAAATGGCTGTGTTGAATAGATGGTTGAGGTTTTCAGTGAGACCAGTTGGAACACCAAGCCATTTGCGTGTGTAAGTGTTGATCTTTGCCTCAATCGACTCGACTGTGCCACAGCTGATATCATATATCAGGAGAGGCCACAGCTTTGATATCAGCGTAGACTATAGGCACCACACTCTGCATTTGCCAGGAAGGCCACATTGGTCTATGATATGCAGGCCTTCTTCTGCTGTCTGCTTGGTTTCCTTTCCTCTTTTTGTATCTTTCAGAGACTCATACCATCTTTCAAGGCTCTTGACTGGTTCATCTGACACTGTTGGAATGGCTTAGTTGTCTACAGTGAATGTGACCATTTCAGCTACCATTCCTTTACGCAGTGACAGGCTCTGTGATTTCTTTGGTTTGAAGTTCATCTTGGCTGAGGCAAATAGCTTGTCCAGTCGCTTCAATATTTCACAGGTATCAGCCTCTTTTGATGAAAGGACTATTATGTCATCCATGAAGGCTTTCAAAGGAAGTATCTGGTATCCGTTACCGAGGTCGGCTTGATCCGTTCCCTTCATTGAGGCCTTCAAGATCACTTCCATTGCCAGCACTAACAGGATTGGAGAAATTGCACAGCCCATGGCTAATCCCACCTCCAGATTGATCCGATCTGTCGTGTATTCGTTGGTAGTGAACCACATTGAAAAGCCATGGATGTACTTCTTCAGCATTTCCCTGATGTTTGTTTGTACATGGTGCATCTCGAGAGCCATTTGGATCATCTCAGGAACTGACCCGTACACATTTGCCAGATCCAGCCATACCACGCCTAGGTTCTTTTTCTCTGCATTTGCTCTTTGGATTGCATCCCAATTCATTGTGGCATTTTCCACACAACCAGGAACACCTGGGACGCTGCCTTTCTGGACTGATACATCCAGGTACTCATTTTCCGTTTTACACACCATTCCTCCCACTTTCCGAATGTCTTTTTCCGACCTGTCTCGGTCATGTTTAGTCACGTTTCCAAACCTCCACATGCTACCAAACGCTAAAACGCTGCAAACAACAGATGTGTAAAACTCTAGGAGCATCTGCTTGTACGCATGAAATGACTCTATTTTTCCAAGACAGTACATGCGACCGTTCCTCTTTTAACTAAGTGCGGTGGAATTTTCATTCCAAGAAAGCTCATTGTCTATTATCACACCAAGATATTTGTATGAATCTACCTGTTCAACAACTTCATTTCTATGACCATTTTACTAAACCATAGTTTATTTTCTCTGAAGTCAATTGCAAGCTCATTTGTCTTGCCAACGTTCAGTTCAAGGTTATTTTAATCACACCAGTTCACAAATCTGTCAATATATCTTCAGTAGTCCTTGTCATCATCATCAGTTATTAATCCTGTTAGTCCGAAATCTTCTGCAAACTTATCTGGTGAACACTTATTGGTCTTTCTTTTTTTTTCTTTTTTCTTTTTTTTTTCTTTTTTGTTGTTGTTGTTGTTTTTGTGTTTTGTTTTGTTTTGCATTAGCCATATACAGAGTAAACAGAAATGGTGAGAGCTGTGAACCTTGTTGTGCACCAGCGTTCAAAAAGAAACAGTAGACATGGCATTATTAGTTCACATAGTGGAGCCTCTTAGTAAGATAATCTAAACCTATAATATAGTCTGAAATACAAGCCCCTTATGCATAAGATTATTTGCTGAGAGGTGAGGCTGAAAAATATCAAAAGCACCATAAAAGTCAAAGAACGTTAGGCGGACACAAGTATTGGATTTGTCTATATGTTTCATAATCACAGACTTTGTCCAAGACAAAACGTATAGCAGGGGAAGGGGGTGGGGCTCGTTTAAAATCGTTTGACAGTTTCAGTTTCAGTTGCTCAAGGAGGCGTCACTGCGTTCGGACAAACCATATACGCTACACCACATCTGCCAAGCAGATGCCTGACCAGCAGCGTAACCCAACGCGCTTAGTCAGGCCTTGAGAAAAAAACAACAAAAAACAAAACAAACAAAAAAACAAAAAAACAACAACAAAAAACGAAAAACAAAACAAAACAAAAAACAAACAAACGGGGGAATAAATAATAGATAAGCTTACATAAATAAATAAATAAATGAATAATAATTATAATATAGAAAAAGGTAGTAGTAATAATAATAGTAATACTAATAAAATGATAATAATAAAAAAATAAAAAAAATAAATAAATAAGACAACAATGGTGATAAATAAGCGAATAAATGTAAAACATGAAGACACACATTCACACACACACCCACACATGCACAACAGAAATGCACCAAACATGCAGTTTCACAGATATGAAAGCACAGTCAAATACATATAAACGTACATGAGCTCCAACACACACACACACACACACACACACACTACCTTGCACCTCCTCTACCCCCCTCCTCCACACACTCATTTCTAGTCTACGTATCGCAGCTTCCACGGCACACACCCACACACACACACACACACACACACACACAAACACACACTCACAGAGATGAACACTTACTTGTACATGCACACACACATACGCCCATATCTCCCACCCCCAACCCCCCACACATATACACAAAGATATATATATATATATATATATATTACGTTCCAATATCCTGTTGCTCCCACAGTGTAGGCATGCATACACTCACATACCTCATCCTCTACCCCACCTCCCCCCGCACTCCCACCTCCTCTCTCTCACACACACACACACACACACACACACACACACACACACGTACACAGATCTCTCCTGACACTTGTGTACACTTACACTCTCGCGCATTCACAAACGCACTCAAAAGCACAGACCCACACATCCACACAAACACACATACACACACGCACAGAGGCTGCCACTGACTGGCCGCAAGAGGGATGGGAAAAGATCTCTGATGCCAAGAACGTGGCGTCTAGTGTGTTGCTCAGTCTATTGTATTTGGAAAGGCCCACAGAGACTCTGTTCCGTTTTGAAGAAATTTGCGCAATGTTGGTTTGGAAATGATGCCTATATTTGTTTGATTTGCAAAGCATCGTGCTCTACCTTTCATGTTAGACTTGCGGCCGCTCCCTCTCTCTGCTTTTATTTCTTTGAGACGATCGATGGTGTGATGGCCTTGTACCTGTTCTTTTTGGTATTCTTTGATTTTTCTGAGGATTTCCGATTTTCCTAGATGTAGGCCGCTCGTTGGTGTTGCGTTACCAGCAAGTCTGTCAGCTCGCTCATTTCCCTTAACACCTGCATGTCCCGGGCAGTATGACCATGTGAGTTTTTTTAATATCAAAACAGTTTCCACAATGGACAGGTGCCGGAGGACTGGACACACAGCTTCTTAAAACCCATACCAAAACCAGGAAAGGACCATCGTCAGGTAAGCGGCTACCGGATCCTAACCATGCAAAACATTGCTGGAAAGCTCATGGAACGCATGATAGCCAGGAAACTTGCAAGGGATCTTGAACACAGGCACATTCTCCCTTCAAATCAAGGTGGTTACAGAACAGGCAAGTCCACATGGGAAAATGCAGCTGCTTTTGCATATGAGGTGTATGAAGGATTTCAAAGAAAAGAAGAAACACTAGCAGTAGCAATTGACCTTGAAGATGCCTACAATAAAGTCCAGTTTGCGCACCTCATGGAGCTGCTACTAAGTTATGGAGTAAGTTTGACACTGACAAGATGGATAGCAGCAGCGCTTCAGGAAAGAACCGTCGTCCTACGCCTCGGAGATTGGATGTCTGCACCTTCTAAACTATCCATGGGACTGCCACAAGGGTCTCCGCTCTCTCCTGTCCTCTACAATGTCTACACGAAGGGCCTTGCAGACTTAAACAAGAATGGAATTGCTCGGGTGCTTACCCTTGCGGATGATGGCCTGGTCTTCAAAACTTCGAAAGATGCTCAGAAAAGAACTAAAGCCGTCCAGAAACAACTAAACAATATTGCTCAATGGTGCAAAGACACAGGATCTTCCATCAATCCAGCGAAAGCCCAAACGTTGCTGTGCACCCTCAACAACAAAACCGCGAGCAAATCACCACCTTCTGTGTCATTCGATGGGATTCAAATTGAGAAAACTGAATGCCTACGCTACCTAGGAATACACTTCGACAGGATGCTGACCTTCAGAAAACATACGGAAAATACTGTTCTCAAATGCAAAAAGGGCCTTTCAGTCTTAAAAGCAATGGCAACCAAAGGAATTGAACAACGCCACCTCTTCCTGCTATACCAATCACTCGTCCTCAGTGTGATCGACTACGGACTTGGGCTAACAACACCGTCTCAAAGCAACCTCCTAAAATTAGAAAGAGTACAAAATGAAGCTATGAGGCTGATCCTTGGAACAACAAAAGACACGCCCACAGAAACCATGCGATACCTGCTTGACCTTCCTTCAGTGCAGGCCAGAAACAAGTAAGAACAGGTCAAGACCTACTTCAAAGCATTAGAAAACCCTCAAAACCCACTGCATGACGCAGTCAAAGAACCAAAAGGCAGCCGTCTAGGACGAGGAAGATCATGGATGGGACAAGCAGAAGACACAATCCAGCTAGTATGCCGACTACAAGACCTGAAAGAAACAAAAGAATGGGAGAAAAAACCCCAAAACCTAAACCATCTATTCAACACAGTCATTTCACCCACTCTAGGAAGGCATTGTCGGGAATGGCCAGAGGGCAAAACTGATGCGGAAGTGAAGCTACTCATAGAAGAAAACAGTAAAGAAGAGGACATCATCATATACACAGATGGCTCAGTCACCAAAGACCAGTCTGGTTGGGGATTCGCTGCGAAACAAAATGGGAAAACAATTTGGGAAGAGAATGCTGCCTACAAAGTCACAACCTCCAGCCTAACGATGGAAGTTGAAGCTGCGACACATGCCCTCCAGTGGCTATCGTCCATCCATACGCCCGGAAACCAACATGCCATGATTCTAACCGACTCAATGAACCTCATACAGAAAATTGAAAACGGAATAGGAAGCCCAGAGTGGCATAAGGCAATGCGCAACTTTCGTTTGACAGACTCCTGCAAGTGGACCAGTACCACTCTCTCAGAGACTTTAATCACTGCATACATCATTGCAACTGTACTGTGGTCATTCATACAAGAAACATTTGTTTTCTTGGGTACAGGTATAAAGCAAGAGGCTTTTCAGATATAATGTACTCTGCACTAAGACACACATCAGAAATAACTTTTAAAGATTTAGTAGAGTTGAGCTGCACGCAGTTTCAATGTATTTGTTCGGGTCATATCAGGGCCATGTGCTTTGTTTGTTTCACTTTTTTTTTTTTAATGTAAAAGCCCTTCCTCTTAAGAGACAACAATGGGTTCGTATTTCTTATCGTTTAAGAAAATCTCTCATATCCTCTCTTTCTGTGCTAAATTGTGACAATCAGAGCGAGCATAAAAGCATTCAGTTCGTCTGCTTCTTCTACATATGGTGATAAAAGCCGTAACTTCCCCCCCCCCCCCCCCCCCCCCCCCCCCCCCTCGTCCCCCGCCCCATCCCTTTCTACATTTGTATCATCAGTTTCATCCCTTTCCACACCAGTTTCATGTTGCTTCTGAGTAATTTGATTCCCATATTTTGCCTAGTTTTCTCTGCCGTGTTGCATGTCTTTTTTAGCTGCCTTTGAACTTACTTGATCGCTTCCTTTACCCCTCTGTAAAAATCCCTTTACTTAGCATTAAGAGTACCGTTGATCTGTTTGGAAATTCAAGGCATGTTGTTGGCAAAAAAATTAATGTCTCTAGTTGGAAGAACACAATCTTCACAAAATTTGATGTACCTGGTAACTGTATCTGCTAATTCACAGACAGTGCCCGTGGCTCAACAAACATATTTCAGTCCAATGCGTTCATTCGAAACATCCTGTCAGTGGAATCATCTGACCAATCATGCACTGACCGTTCCACAAGCAGCTGACGTTTGACATCTGGTGCTTCCTAGCCTCAGCTGGAAGAACCAAGCAGGTGTTGGTCAGGGCGACCTCCACGGTCACCAGCGCCGCCCTTTTGGGACATACCACCTCTGGGTCCACCTACCCAGGTTGGGGAAGCTGCACTTTCTTCTCCCTCAGTCAGGAGATCTATGGGTCCTTATGCCCTCCCACGTGGATCTCCCCATTTCTACTCTTATGGGGATTCACTCTTGGACAAACATGGCTGAGCAGAAGGCCAGGCCCTCTCCCCACACCTCCAGGTCTCAGCCCAGCACTGCTTAACCCCCAGAATTTAATGTTCTTAAAGGGGTTTGAGCTGCTGGTGGTGGAGTGACCAAGGATTTGTCAGTTAGGACAACCTCAGTTGTTAACAGCACCTCCCCTTCAGATCCAAGCACCTCCCAGGCTGCTATCAACGTGCGGAAACCAGGGGTTTCTGGTGCACCTTGGAAAATGACGGGGAGCTTTGCCCCTGGGATATGCTGGGCAGGGTGGGATGTGGTTCATATACACCCCTGACCACCCCACCTATTGGCGGCGGAGCCCTCTGCGCAGGACAGGATACTCTCCCTTCCCTTCCTTGGCCATTCTTTCATTCAAGATGGCTGAGTGGGACAAATTGGCCCGTTGATCAACCTACTAGACGTCTGCATGGCATACAGCTTCCTTGACCCTTTCCACACTGCCAGTCAGTTGACGAAAGAGCTAGTTCCCCAAGGTTCAGGGTCGCCTTCTTCCGAACCTCAGGTACTCTTCAGCAACCAGTGCGTGACTGATTGCACTTGGCAACAAAGTGGCTGCGGGTCTGACATCTGTGGCTGATGCAGTTACCAGCCTGCACTATAACTCTGTGCTCGCCAGAAGGAACGGCGTCCTCCACCTCTCGATTATCCCGGCGGAAAAATTTCCTCTTGAGACCCAGAAAGCAATCCGTCTGCTATCCAGTGGCAAAGCACCTGGCTCAGACTCCATACCAGCAGAGGTCTACAAGGATGGAGGCACTGTGCTGACTGAGAAGCTCCATCAGCTGTACTCACTCATGTGGAAAGAAGAGACGATCCCCCAGGATTTCAAAGATGCATCTATCATTCACTTGTACAAGCGAAAGGGGAACCGGCAAGCCTGTGATAACCATCGGGGCATTTCCTTGCTCTCGCAGGCAAGATACGTGCCAGGATCCTACTAAACCGTCTCACAGCACACCTTGACCAAGGTCATTTGCCTGAGAGCCAATGTGGATTCCGGAAAGAGCGCGGAAATTTATTTCCTTGGTCAGCCAATTCCATGAAGGCATGCAGGCTCGAGTCCAGGACAAAGGCGAAACATCTGCTCCTTTTGCTGTCACAAATGGTGTCAAGCAAGGCTGCGTCCTGGCTCCAACGCTGTTCAGCCTCATGTTCTCTGCAATGCTTACTGATGCCTTCAGAGATGGCGATGTTGGAATCGGCCTAAAGTACCGAACAGATGGCAAGTTGTTTAAACTCAGAAGGCTTCAAGCAAAAACGAAGGTCATGACAGACATCGTCAGAGACTTTTTGTTTGCTGATGATTGTGCCCTCAACGCTGGATCTGAAGCTGACATGCAACTCAGCGTCGACAGGTTTGCCACTGCCAGCAGGAACTTCGGCCTTACCATCAGCACGAGGAAAACTGAAGTTCTCCATCAGCCAGCCCCAGGGAAACCCTACGTTGAGCCCAACATCACAGTCAACGGTCAGAGACTCAGTGCGGTGGAGCGGTTCGCATACCTTGGCAGCACATTGTCACGAAATGCGACCATCGACGATGAAGTGAACGTCAGGATTGCAAGAGCAAGCGCAACTTTTGGTAGACTCAATGCAAATGTCTGGAACAGAAGAGGCATTAGTCTTGAGACCAAGCTAAAGGTCTACAGAGCAGTAGTTCTCCCCACACTACTGTACGCCTGCGAAACTTGGACAGTGTACCAACGACATGTCAAGAAGCTGAACCACTTCCACACAACATGCCTCAGGAAGCTACTGAACATCAAGTGGCAAGACAAGACCCCAGACACAGAGGTGCTCGCAAAAGCCACCCTTCCCAGCATCTTCACCATCCTGATGCAGTCCCAGCTTCGCTGGGCTGGACACGTGGCGCGCATGCCAGACCATCGGCTGCCCAAAAGGCTCTTCAACGGCGAGCTGCAACAAGGGAAGAGATCACACGGAGGTCAGAAAAAGCGCTTCAGAGATACTCTGAAAGTCTCTCTGAAAGCGTTTGATATCAACCCTGACTCCTGGGAGGAATCTGCAGTGGACCCTGGCAAATGGCGCGCTACTGTGCACAAAGGCGCCAAGTTATGCGAGGCCAACAGGACTGCTGCAGCTGTTCAGAAGAGGCAGGCCAGAAAGTCACGGGCAAACAAGCTCCCTGACAATGGTATGCCTGTCTTTGTCTGCCCCAACTGTCAGCGAACATTTCTTGCGCAGATTGGACTATTCAGCCATCTGCGCATTCACAGATAGATTAATGAGCCCCCATCCCCCAGCTGGATGACAACGATGGTCATCATCGATCTCGATGGACACACTCCACCATCCCGGCGGAGGAAAGGACCGACTGGTCTATGCCCGTCCAGCAGCACTCATTTGTTTTGGTCCGCGTCAATCGGGGGGAGCCAAGGCCAAAACCAACACCTGCAATGACTCGGCCCCAATTTTACACCTCCAGTCGTTCAGCCCGTGCAGGTAAGAAGTCTCTCACGGCAAAGAAACAGTGGCACGATTTGGGACTCAAATGCATTGTGTCGGTGTGGCCTTGGATGGAGGACCATCCTCCAACTTAGGTACCTACCCAGCTCAGAGGAGCAGGAGACGGAGAAATTGAAACTGCTTCTCAAAGGGTGTGTGTGTGTGTGTGTGTGTGTGTGTGTGTGTGTGTGTGTGTTGACACCCTCATGATACTGAAAACTGAAAATATTCTCTCTCTCTCTCTCTCTCTCTCTCTCTCTCTCACTCTCTCTCTCTCTCTGTCGTACTCTAGTGTTAAAGAGGAGCTTAGGAAAGCTAGGAAAGTAAGACGACATGCAGAGGAAGAGAGTAAAAAGACTGGAATGATTGTTTGTAAACAAATCTTTTTACATTTTACAAATCTTCTGTGAAGAGAAAAGTCACCAACATAGTCCAAAAGGCAAAAACTATGTATCATAGTGCTCAGATTTCAGGTAGCAAATCGATGAGGCAGCTTTTCAGTGTTTGTGGTAGACTCATTGGCATTGAAAGGTCATCTGTCCTCCCCAATTTGTATCCTGTTAATCAGTTGCCAACTGTCCTTAATGATTATTTCAGAACTAAGATATCCAACATTTGCCCTAAACTTGATCTCTGGACCAATACCCATATAGCAGAGTCTTGTAACACTGGTACTTTTGTTATTTCTAAGCTTGGTGTATTTCATCCTGTTTCTCAGAGTGAAATTAGAAAGATTATTTTAAAGTCGAAGCCTAAGTTATTCCCTTGACTCGATTCCCACTTCATTGTTGATTGACTGTCTTGATGATCTGCTGCCCACCCTTACTCACATTGTTAATGAAAGTCTGCTGACTGGCCTTTTCCCTTCCATTTCTAATGTTGTGGTCAAACCATTATTAAAAAAGCCCTCCCATGACCAAAACAATTTGAAGAACTGCCGCCCAGTGTCTAACCTGTCCTTGTCTAAAATAGTTGAAAAAGGTTGTTCTCAATCAACTTTTTGAATACCTAAACTCACATTCCTTCCTCTGCTCAAAGCAGCCTGCTTATCGACCCATGCACAGCACTGAAACAACACTGATTAAGGTCACAAATGTCATTCTGCTCGCCCTTGATCGTGGTGATGTATCTCTACTGACTCTGCTTGATTTGAGCACAGCTTTTGACACGACTGATTACTCTCTTCTGCTCGGTACACTTCACAATCATTATGGCATCTGTGTAACAGCCTTGAGTTGGTTCCAGAGCTACCTTGCATGTCGCACTCAGTCAGTCATTGTTAGTGACTTTTCATCCGACCCAGAACCTGTTTCCTGTGGTGTACCTCAAGGCTCAGTGTTGGGCCCTGTTTTTATTCATAATGTATTTTGTATTTGTATTTCTTTTTATAACACAGATTTCTATGTGTGAAATTCGGACTGCTCTCCCCAGGGAGAGGGCGGCGCTACACTACAGCGCCACCCATTTTTTTGTATTTTTTCCTGCGTGCAGTTTTATTTGTTTTTCCTACTGAAGTGGATTTTTCTACAGAATTTTGCCAGGAACAACCCTTTTGTTGCCGTGGGTTCTTTTACGTGCGCTAAGTGCATGCTGCACACGGGACCTCGGTTTATCGTCTTATCCGAATGACTAGCGTCCAGACCACCACACAAGGTCAAGTGAAGGGGGAGAAAATATCGGCAGCTGAGCTGTGATTCGAGCCAGCGCGCTCAGATTCTCTCGCTTCCTAGGCGGACGCATTACCTCCAGGCCATCACTCCACGATATTATACTGAACCCCTTCAATCACTCATTCGAGTCATTGACAGTTACTCCATTTGTAACCAGTCCTTTGCTGATGACACTCAACTATACATTTTTTCTCATCCCTCAGAAACTGACCGTACTGTAAAGGTCATGCAAATTTGTATTAGTGAAGTTAAATCTTGGATGACAAATCATCAGTTAAAATTAAACGATGATAAAACCAACGCCCTTCTCATTCACTCAAAGAGATCATTTTTAGTTCTTTCAAAGCCATTTACCATTCGTGTTGGAAACAGTTACATCTTGTTCTGTCCTTCTGCACGCAGCCTTGGATTCATTATCTCTGATGATATGTCTCTTGATAATCACATTACTCACATCTGCAGATCTGCTTATGCCGCTCTCCATAACATTAGTCCCATTCGTCAATTCCTGACAACTGCAACAGATAAGACACTTGTTTGTGTTTTTGTCCTGTCATGATTATGGCAATGCTCTTCTTGCTGACTGTCCTAGGCGATGCTTGGACAGGTTGCAAAAAGTACAGAACTCAGCTACAAGGCTTATGCTCAAAGCAAATAAACGAGACCATGTATCACCTCTGCTTAGAACCTTACACTGGCTCCCTGTTGAAGCACGCATACACTACAAATTATCTCTCTTGCCACAATTTCTTCTCAGATTCCTCACCAGACAATATTTCCGACATTCTTTCTGTCTGCTCACATTCTCGGCCACATCGTTCGTGCACAGATAAACTCATTCTATGTATACCAAAAACCTGCACGAAGATATTTTAAGAACGCGCTTTTTGTTTCAGTGCACCCAGGCAATTGAACTCGTTGCCACTCAGCATTCACCACATCAGATGAAAACAAACTTTCAAAAAAACATTAGACATACATCTGTTTCAACAGTACAATGAACAATACCATCCTCTTCATGTGACACAGGCACACAGGTATGTGTCCTGTTGTACTGAGATCATTGTTTTTACCGTCATCAGTCTTTTATTCATGTTGTTGGCTACTCAGAATTCTACTGTAATTCTTAGTGTTTTCCCTGTCTGTGGTGTTTGATTTTACTAAAGTAGATCAATTTTATGTTATGTTACGATATGTAGTTCATCAAAATTTTGTGTTCGTTTATCTCTATTGATTCTGTGTCGTTTTTAGCATTTAGGTGGATTTATTTGTGGTGTGTGTGTGTGTGTGTGTGATGTGCCGTTTCTGTGCAGTGAATATGTGGGTATGAATCGTTATATCTCATTTTTGACTCACTTGTGTAAACAAAGTGAGTCTATGTTATAACCCGGTGTTCGGTTGTGTGTGTGTGTGTGTGTGAGTGTGTGTGTGTCCATGGTAAACTTTAACATTGCCATTTTCTCTGGAAATACTTTGTCTGCCAATACCAAATTTGGCTTAAAACATAGTAGGAAAAAAATCTTCACAGTCAAACCAATAATAGGTTGTACGTCTCCCGAATTTAGCCGTATTTCCGAATCATTAACAGTTTATTTCGTTGCTGTTCGCTCCGGATTCCGAAAACCTCTGTTACCTCTATGCAGCTTCCCATTTGTCTGGTGAGAATACGCCATGACCTCGTTTTTCTTGTTCGCAATTAAAAGCAAAGAAATACACATTCTGGACAGAACAATACAGTGACACTAACCAAATTATTGACGTGTTTACTGCATATTAATATTCTAAAGTGGACACTGAATTAACTAGAATGAACAGAGAATAAAATTTGAATCAACCGTTTCACTGCCTCGTCTACGCGGCACTGGTCAGTGCAGATATTGACAAAACATGTTGCAAAGCCTGACGCGAAGACAGCATCTCCTTTACCGCCGAATTAAAAGAATTTCTTAAATAATCATCGACGTTTTTTCTGCATATGAATGTTTTAAAGTGGATTCTGAATTAAGTACAATGAACAAAAACAAAAAAACAAAACAAAACAAAACATACACACACACACACACACACACACACACACACATACAAGAAAAGAAAAAGAAATTGAATGGAAGGTGTCGGTAGTTTCTCAGTCAGTGGAAAGACGAAGCTTGTTGATCACGGATCTCTGCAGATCTATCAAAACGGCCCATTGCAGTCTTTTTGAAGCGATGGAAGGACTCCTTTACCTCGGACTTGAAAGATTTTTTTAAATGCCCGAGATACACCAAAATAACATGATTTAAACCGCGTTATGACTTCGATTGCAGCTGTCGATTTATTCCGCTAAAAGAACATGCTCAAATAATCATTCTTGAACATCAACACTGAACCCGCGTAAGCGCAGTGGGTAAAACCACTCAATGTCGACCCTAACATCCGTGGTTCGAATCCGCATTGAAGCCTTTTCTCTTCGCGAAGCTGTATATGATTGTAATATATATAGAATAAGAACCTCATTTCAACAAACTATTTTTTTTATTTTTTAAAGTTCTTTTTTCTCTTTTTTTTTCTTTTAGTTGGCATCACAAGTGAGTCTTGAAGGCCTTGCCTTTCTTGTTATCATACCTTTGAAATGTTACATATTTGTTTCTACTGTAAAACGCGGTGAGCCTGCTCTTGAAAGTGGGAAACTGCGCTATATAAGTCTCCATATCATTATTATCATACTCTCTCTCTCTCTCTCTCTCTCTCTCTCTCTCTCTCTCTCTGTCTGTCTGTCTGTCTGTATCTCTCTCTCTCTCTCATTCTCTCTGTTTTACAGTTGTTTTACTGTTTCAGGTACCAAGCGCAAACAATTGTGGATGTTATTAACAAATTCGGCTGGAACTACGTACAAATTGTATACAGAAAAGGCAGTTTTGGACAATTGGCCATCCGACGTTTTACTCACTTGTTGAAACGCGCTAAAATCTGTACTGCTGCTGATATGCGACTCGGTTACACGTATAATAAGGATGAGGTCTCTATGTCTCTGTCTGTGCCTCTGCCTCTGTCTCTCTCTTTCATATTTTTATATGTTTAGTTTATTTAGTGTTCTTTTCATGCCTCTGTTTTCTTTTCTTTTTTCTTTTTTACTTTGCCCCATCGTGGACGAGGGCAGCGTGTAAAAGAGCAACGGGTGCTCATGTTTTAGAACGCTTTGTTGTTAACGATTTTTGTATTGTATTCCCTTGTCTTGTCCTCTGTGTCTGTCTGTCTGTCTGTCTGTCTTTCTCTCCTACTATTCCAGTGTCTTGTCTGTCTGTCTCACTAAGTTCAGAACAAAGAAAACTAAACTGAATTAGTCTTTAAGATGACTGTAGACACTGGCTCATTTTCTCAGATATATCCAGCTTGACCAAAAAAGGAAGTTCAAGACCACTACGTGCACAGCATATCATTAGAGATCTGCTCACAGATAAGAAAAAAGTGGTCAAAGTCTCATACAGGTAATACATTTGTTAAAGTGACTCCTTGACCAGTGTTCCTTCTCGCATGCATAAAAGGAAATAGAGAGAACTAGTGCATTTAGGAGCTTCAGTTTTGTTCGGAGACTGATGTTCTTGTCTCTTTGGGCTTTACATTTGCCAGTGCTGTTGCAGTTTGTGGAGCGCTTGTCAATATATCGGTCTTGGGCTATTCTACACTGATGATGGCACCAAATTACTAAAACTGCTTCACTTTTTCCAATTGTTGACATTGATCTTGGTATTGATTAGGTCTTTGCTGTTATTGTCATGAGTTTCGGCCGTCCTCTCGGTGCTGATTTCCATTCCATACTTGATTGATGTTTCATCCAAGCGGTTCACTAGTTTTGCTAGTTCTTCCTCATGCGACGTTGATAGCGCCAGAATGTCCCTCAAGTGCATCAGTCATTACACAATCCAGGAAGACGTTGAAAAGTGTAGGAGACCGAAGAGAGTCTTGACGGACCCCAACGGACGTGTGGAACCTGTCGCCGACAGTTCCTTGAACGAGGACTGCACTGTTGGCTTTTGCGTACAGCTGTTTGATAGTGTTGATTAGCTCTTGGTCCCATTTTGTACTTCTTCATGGTTGCACAGAGTGCATCATGATCATGCCGCACTCGGTCAGATGACCGATGATGAAGACATGGTAGATGTTTTGTTGGTGTTGGCTATATTTCTTGCACAGAACACAAATGTTGAAAATCAGTTTTGTGGTGCTTCTCCCACTGCAGAATCCAGATTTCTCTGATGACCACCTGTCTTAAGATATGACCCAGTGCCTGCACAGATGTCCTAATGCCTCTGATTCGGGAAATTGATTAGAAGGAGCTGCATATTGATATCTATACCTATTTCATACGCAGGCGATTACAACTTATCAAAAAAGGACTGAAATATGAAAACACTTTGACCATAAAACTGACATACAATTTTGATTTAATAAGTGGAAAACCAGTGAGATATTTTCATAGTCAGCATTGTCAAGAAAACCTTGTTGGTGTTAAATCATGAAAGGGTGTCTACTGACCTGTTTGTTTGTTTGTTTTGTTTTGGGTTGTTGTTTTTTGTTGTTGTTGTTGTTGTTTTTTGTTGTATCTGCTAACTGACCTAAGGATTATGTGCTCGCCTGTCAGCAACACAACGTTCTGCTTTTTTCTTCGCCAGTTAGAAATCGTTGCAAAGAAGCTAGTGGAGCATCACTCTCGCGCCCGTGTGGTCGTGGCATTTTTGGACTGGTCTTCTGCCTTCTATCTAATCCGGGCTACGAGACAATTATTGCCAGGTGGAACGTTTATCTGGATCGGCATCGACGGTTGGACTTCGGGTGTGGGAGATATGAAGGGCGTTAACCATCTATTGCTGGACTCGCTGCTTGTGGAAACACCTGAGGCATACGTTCCTGAATTTGCCGACTGGTTCGCACAACAAACACCTGTGAGTCTTGGAACTGTAATGGACTGCATTCAGTGAGACTGTCGTATAGGGTGTTGAATATCTTCTCTCTGCCTCTGTCTTTTCTTCTGTCTGTCTGTCACTCTGTCTCTCTCTTTAGTCCCCTTTTACTTTAGGTCAACGGCTGAATGGAAAAAAAAGCTTTGTCTCTCTGTCCCTCTCTATGTAGTTTAACATTTTCCACTTTAAGTGATATTAGACAGGGAAATAGTGTGCGTGTATGTGGTGTGTGTGTGTGTGTGTGTGTGTGTTTGCATATATGCATACTTTGTGTGTGTGTGTGTGTGTGTGTGTCCCTGCGTGTATGTGTGTGCGTGAGTGTGAGTATCTGTGTGCACAGGACAATAATGCAAGTAACCAATAATAGGAAGCAAACAAAAAAAGTGACACTGTTAATATACAAATTTGTCTCAACATCTGTTGGACGTGTCACATGTACATGACACAATCGATCATACCTCTTTATCTCATAAACGTTTTACTGATGACACTTTGAAGCCTTTCAAGACTCAAACGGAAATCAATCCTCCCCACCCAGATAGCAGGCATCCACAGACAAAGCACTTCGTCCACAAGAAAAAAAAAAGACAAGAGGCAAGGCCTTCAAGACTCACTTGTGCTATGCACTTAACTGGTAAAGGAATCATGAGAATAAAAAGAGAATAAAAAATCGTTAAAACCTTTTCTGTATTATATATATGTATATATATATATATATATAGATAGAGAGAGAGAGAGAGAGAGGTCTGATTTATTCTGTTCTGTACATACATACATACATACATACATATATATATATATATATATATATATATATATATATATATATATTATATCAATAAGCTTGGGAGGGAAACCACGCATATTCAGTTTGGAAACAGTCTTATCCCGACCGCAATGGCACATCTAACGTCATTCGGCCAAATTTGATGTTCAAAACTATGTGTTTCTTTGCACTATAGAGATGTGATTGTATTGGACTCAATAACATCGTTTAAATCAAGTTTTTGTTTTGTTTTATGATTTTTTTAGGAAGTTCTTTTGATAAGGAAGTAAAGGAGATATAGCCATCGCTTCAAGTACACCGCAACACATAGCTGTTTTCTCTAGATCTGCCAGTCTACAATGGGCTTACCTAAACTGAAAGTAACTATCAATTCAATTTTCCATTCATGTTCATTCCAGATGATTCAGTATCCACTTTAGGATATTTATATGCAGTAAGCACGTCGATGGTGTAGTTTGTGTCACTGTATGTGTTCTGTCCAGAATCTGAATTTATTTTCTCTTAACTGCGAACAAGAAAAACGAGGACATGCTGTCTTCTTACCAAATATAGCCTACGATCCAGCAACAAGGAAGCAGTAATATAGTGTTTTCGGATTCCGGAACGTGCCTCAACGAAATAAAGCGGAAATGTTCTGGAAATACAATGTTTAAGCCAAATTTGGTATTGGCAGACAAAGTATTTCCAGAGAAAATGGCAGAGTTTACCATGGACACACACACACACACACACACACACACACACACACACACACACACACACACACACACACGAACACCGAGTTATAACAGATTCACTTTGCTAGCACAAATGAGTCAAAAACAGTACACAAACGGTATTTTTTTCTATTTCACATTACAAGTTCAAGTTTTAATTATCCTTTCACTTCCATTGGAGTTTGGAGGACTGCTGCAAAATAATCTTTTCGTGCCCAGAACAAACATTTCCAAATACACAACACTGTCACATAAAAGTTGAGAAAACACAAATGTCTTTTAACTCCAAAAGTGTAGCTAGGCAACATTTGCAAATCTAATCATCTTACTTACAGTTAAAATGACCTTTTTTTTGCCTCCTTTGAACATATTTCAAAAATTAAAAACCGATTTTTGAGAAAAATATTTTTTAGGAACATATCTATTTCGTAACTGATCATAATTGGGACATTCCATTATAAAATGAAACTCATCCCCAATCACAGACATATTACGAACGTTACAAAGTCGTAACTCTCGTGGTATGCCTTTGTGTCTCCCTGTTTCTATCTCCAGCTGATGATCACTACTTCGAAATCTGAATTTGACATATATTTTTCTCTACCAAATCCACTCGTCTCAAGAGCATGTCTCCATACACAAGCACATGAATACAACAAGGAAATAACGACACTATTAATGGAGTCTCCTTTCGGACCAACGGATGAGGAGTTAGACAGGCTTATCTGTCGGTGTGTGTCCTCATATGGGAGAAGAGGCCGATTCTGAATGCGCAGCACTTCCCACAGGTGTTGCAAGGGAAAACGTCTCCAGAAGTTGAGCCCTGCTTCCTTCGCTCACACTTCTCCTTCATGGGCAGCGTTCTCTTGTTTTCAAACGTCTTTATGCCACTAGAGCACAGCATCCTCCAGCGAGAGCGGTCAAGGGCATCAGTTTCCCAGGAAGTGATATGTATGACACAGGCTTTGAGGTTTGTCTTCAAGGTGCCCTTGAAGCGCTTGCAGGGTCCTCCAAGTGCGCGGTGGCCTTCTTTCAGCTGGCCATACAGTAGTATCTTTGGGATCCTGCTGTCATGCGGACAACGTGTCCTGTCTAGCGTAGCTGGCACTGGATCAGCAGGCTTTCGATGCTGGGCAGGCCGCTCCTCTCTAGGACCTGGAGGTTGGAGACCCTGTCTTACAACTTTATGCCGACGATCTTTCGTAGGCATCTCTGGTGAAACTGCTCAAGTTGTTGAATGTGACGGCGATACGTCGTCCATGTTTCACAGCAGTACAACAAGGTGGTCAGCACAACAGCTGTGTAGGTTTTGATTTTGGTGCTGAGCCTGATGCCTTTGTTGTTCCACAGCCTGTTGTTGAGTCTGCCAAAGGTGGAGCTGGCCTTGGTGATGCGCAGCGTCACTTCTGCATCAAGGGCTCCGTCGCTGCATAGGGTGCTGCCCAGGTAGCAAAACTTGTCGACTGACTTGATCTCTGTGTCATCGATCTTGATTGCAGGTGGAGGGGGAGGCACTGGTGTTCTGTGAGCTAGCTGATTGGTACATGGACTCAGTCTTGCAGAGGCTGATGGTGAGTCCAAAGTGCCTGCAGGAGGTAGAGAACCTGTCCATAATGAGCTGCATGTCCTCATGGGTGTGTGCAGCAAGCGCGCAGTCATCAGCGAAGAGGAACTCTCTCAGCAGTGCCTCAAACACCCTGGACCTAGCGTGGAGTCGCCATAAGTTGAAAGTTTGCCATCCGTGCGAAACTGAATGCAGATGCCCCGGTCAGTCTTGGAAGGCGTCAATCAGCATGGCAGAGAAGAGAATGGAGAACAGTGTGGGTGCCAGGATGCAGCCCTGCATCACTCCATTTACCACAGAAAACGGATCTGACATGTCAGTATTTTCCTGTACTCCTGCCTGCATGCCATCATGGAATGACGCAATCATCTGGATTAGGCTCTCTGGACAGCCAAACTTTAGGAGGATCTTCCACAGACCACGGCGGTTCACCATGTCGAAGGCCTTAGTCAGGTCTACAAAGACCATGTGGAGCTCCTTGTTCTGCTCACGGCACTTCTCTTGCATCTGGCGTACGGCAAACACCATGTCACATGTTCCCCTGCCTGAGCGGAAGCCACACTGTGCTTCAGGGATGACTGTGTTGGAGACATGGTCAGCCAGTCTGTTCAGTATGATGCGGGCAAACATCTTGCTGGCGATGCAGAGGAGAGATATTCCACGGTGGTTATCACAGGATGTTTTGTCTCCCTTCCATTTGTAAGTGTGGACATTTGAAGCATTCTTGAAATCCTATGGGACCTCCCCTCTCTCCCAGATAGACTGGAACAGGGCGGTCAGCTTATCTGTCAGCACCTCGCCTCCATACTTGTAGATGTCAGCCTGGATTCCATCTGCTCCTGGTGCTTTTCCTGATGTTGTCAGCTTCAGGGCCTTCTGGGTCTCGCCCTTGGTGGGAGGGGCAGCTAGTGAGTCATTGACTGGTAGCTGTGGGAGGGCTGCAATTACCTCGTCAGATACAGACCAGTCCCTGTTGAGGAGGGTGTTAAAGCGCTCTGCCCAGCGGACTAGGATGTCTTTCTTGTCTGTCAGGAGGGTGGTCTGGTCCAAGGCTCAGACAGGGGTTGGTTCTGTGACTCTCGGTGGAGCGAGGTAGTGGATATTCAGCTTCCTAGAGGGTTTCTGCCTGGCTGGTTGGAGCTTGTGTGCAAGTCTGAGGTTCATCTTGCTGCGTACCAGGCGATGGTCTGACCAACAGATTGCTCCTCTCATGCAGCGTGTAATGGATACATCACCTCTGTCTCTCTGCCGGACAATCACACCGTTCAGCATGTGCCATTGCTTGGAGTGGGGGTGCATCCATGTGTTCTTGTACTTGTCCGCTTGTTGGAAGAGGGTGTTGGTGATGGTCAGTCCATGCTGTGCCCAGAGCGAGAGCAAAAGTAGTCCGTTGGAGTTGCACTAGCCAGTGCCGTGCTGTCCCATTGTTTCTTCCCCACTGTTCTTTCCGTGGTTCACATGAGGCATGCTTTGCTGACCAAGGCATGCCTATTCAGCAGGAAGTGTTCTGATTAATTTGGTGAGAAGGCGACAGGCCTATCAAATGTGTCCATAGTACTGATAGGCCGAGTTTGCAACATCCCATGGGAAGTATATTTAACCAAACAGGTTATACAAGTTCCCCATTTTGTTGCCGATCTTGATAGTTTCATCAGTTGCATTATCTTCATGAGTTGATTTCCTCAACAAAACCTTACATTGTGAAAACTGGAATATTAAAACTCGAAAGGAGTATTGACAATCTGGGCATAGAAAAAAGGAAGAAATGATAACATAAAGAGTACATTTTCAATTCTATTCAACTTTGACAATTTGGGGAACACTTAGAATGTTAGCTAAACAACAGTTTGTCTGATACAGTGGGGTTTTTTTTCAAAAGCAGCTTCGCTCGAGGTACATTTCACAGATATCCCAGTTACCTTTACATGACACGCACACTTTTTTTTTTCTTTTTTTCCCTTCACATATCTGTGAAATCTCTGTCGTTTTTCCTCTGTTCTGTATATATCATAATTATGGTTTCTGTGTTGTGTATGTGTGTGCTTTCTTTTGTTTCATTAAATTCATCTATCTGTTGCTATCCATATGTTTCTTTTCCTTTGATAACCAATTGAACTTTCAATGTCTTCAAATTATCTTCTTTTTAACCATCAATGTATTATGTTATAAACAGAATGGCGAATCCAGCCCTTGGTTCCGCGATGACTGGGAAGACGTTTTCAACTGTTCTTTTGATGATGGTACGTGTAATAACACACAGACTGTCCGTGAGGCGAATTTTACCAAGATTGGTCAGTCCAACCGTATGGGCTACATCGTTGACGCTGTCAATATGATTGCCAATGGAATCTCGCGAATTCTCCAACAACCCAGATGTCATCATCTCAGAGGATCTGCAGCCAGAGATTGTGTGACCAGTGAACAGCTTCTACGTGAAATGAAAACAGCACAGTTGAATGGCACTATTGGATTGATACAGATAAACAAGTATGGGGACCTTCGTGGTGTTTTTGACGTTTGGCAAATACAAGCAGATTCCACTAACCAGCACAAAAAAGTGAAAGTGTTTGAATCGTTTTATGAACAAAAAATAATAAAAGTCACAAACAAAGTGATTTGGACTGAGGACAATTTACCACCAGGTCTTCTGTATCCTGTGTCCCGTTGCAGTCTTCCCTGTCCTGCTCGGCATGCCCGTATCGTGACCAACGTCACTTGTTGTTGGGTATGCAGGGAATGTGATGATATGCAACGCGTTGTCCACGAAGGACAAACGTGTGAAACTTGTCCAGATTTCACCTGGCCAGATCCACCATTTTACGACAAATGTATACCCGCCCCAGAGAGCAGGCTTCGTTTCGACAATTGGAAAGGAATGTTTTTAACCACTGGGGCTTCATTGGCTATCCTTGTGTGCATTGCTATTTTCTTTTTTTTCTGTTATCATCGTCAAAGTCGCCTCCTCCAGGCCTCCTGCAGAGCGCTGTCATGTATTAATCTACTCGGTGTCATCATTGGCTGTGTGACTATAATGATTTTCTTAACCTATCCATCTGACACCACGTGCCAGCTCCAGTACGTGTTACTCTGCATATCCGTCAATATGACCAATGGGTCCATGCTTGTACGGGTTTTCCATATCTGGCTGTCCATAAAAAGGGACCCTAAAGCACCACCACCAAACAATGAAACACGCCGTCAGCTGCTCCTTGCTTTTGCTCTTCTCTTCGTGCAGGTAGGGACAAAATTAGATGTTAGACATTGTTGAACATATACTTGTATCACATGGTTCAGGACACGCATGGACACACACCGTCACCCACCACACACACACACAGACACACACACGCATGGACTCACGCACGCACACAAACACGCGTGCGCGCGCGCACACACACACACACACATTTCAAATTTCAAGCTTCGGTTCATATTCTTATTCGGGTATAGAGGGGGAAACAGCATGGGCAATGATATACATATACCATAGTCTATCACATGAATGTATGTCTTGCCGTTTGGAGAGAAAAAAAAACCAACCAACATTGCAGTTTTAAAAAAGAAGAAAAAAAGATTCATTTGATTATTCATTTTATACTAATATCTAGCCAGGATTTTAAAAAATCCCAGTGAATATCCTGTTTCAAATTCAGAGAGGTCTTTAACCATGTGGGCTGTTCCGTGTATTGAACACCACATCTGCACCAAATAGATAAACAGAGTATTTTCATAGTTAAATAACGGTTTTTATTGATAAAAAAAAAAAAAGAAAGAAAAGAGGAGATCAGATGCTTCACCTGTGTATAAATCCAGAGATGGGATTACGATATCGATCCAAATCATATTTTGACTCGCCATCAGAAATGAGCTTTTTGGTCTGAAAGTTATGTGCTGGAATTGGAAAAAAAAATCCACTGATTAGCATTTTATTGTTTTATGATCATAATATAGATCTGTCAAAATTCAGCCTTTCCCTTTCTTTATGACGACTCTCCGGGTTTGATAAATTTGATAAATCGTAACAAAATGGCTAAAAGCATTTTCGGGAGAAATTTACACGATATTCGCTCTTAACAATTCCAGTTCTTTCGAAACAATCATTATTGGCGATTAGGACTGTTCTTATACTATGAACCTCTGGGTCATGATGTCATATTCTCTTTAACTCAAGTCAAGGGCAACTTGAGGTGTGCAAATTTTTGATTGTCACTGTAATTTCCAAGCCTCTTTGAATACTCAGTGTGATGAGGCCTTTAACAAAATCATTTACTGAATAAGTTTTAGCGGCTTCCTTCGACTTATTTTTCCAGTATTATGTCACTGTGAACCAACAGTGCGATCTGGTGATAATAAGCATTTAAAGGTACTCGCTAGGAACACAACTTTTTACTGACAATGTGAAACGACTACTATGGACAATGAAAATGGTGAAAGACCTTCATGTTGACTGAAGAACACAACAGCATTTCTAGGCCTTGAGCCATATTTCAAAATGTAAAGTTTAGGATGAGTGGGATCCGGTAAAAAAAAAAAATCCTATTGCTGTATATTGGATAGCAGAAATGTTACCGATTTTAATAGATGTATACATCAATGTAACATCTATACGAAGCAGAAGCTTGACCATTAATGTGAAACGACCACTATGGACAATGAAAATGGCGAAAGACCTTCATATTGACTGAAGAACACAACAGCATTTCTAGGCCTTGAGCCATATTTCAAAATGTAAAGTTTTGGGTGAGTGGGATCCGGTAAAAAAAAAATCCTATTGCTGTATATTGGATAGCAGAAATGTTACTGATTTTGATAGATGTATGCATCAATGTAACTTCTATACAAAGCAGAAGCTTCACCTAAAATGCTTGTAATCAATACGTCAATATTTAAGATAAAAATGTTACTTTGGTGTCATATACATGTGTCAGACTGATGCACAGTGGGCCCATCAGTTTGTTCCGTTGGCCAAATTATGCTGCGAAATCAGTTCTGAGACGCCTTTGCCGGGCTCATCGTCTGCTCAGCAAGCCAGTAATTCCCTGCCATATGGCTGAATTGTCATTGTTGCGGCCAACAGTTGATTTAATAAATCTACCAGTTTTAGCTCTGCCTCGCCACAACCTTTTTTGACGATCATTCGAATATTGGGTGCTTGCGTGTGTGCGGCTGTCTTTCACTTCCTTTGCTTCACAGCGTCATTTACATTGTTTGCGTCAGTTTTAACTTCGTTTTAATTAAAAGGTCCAGCAGTCACCATTTTTTCATCCGTCAGTTTTAACGTTTGATTTTTTTTTTTTTTTCCGTATCTCCGAGTCTTCCCAGTGGGAGGGTGGTTTAGGTGGGGGTCATGCCCATACTGTGGTCAATGCTAGGGGGACGGGAGCGGGACATTTCTCTTAGCCTGGAGGATATGGTAACTGCTTTTCAACAGTGCACTCGCCAGGGGAGAAAGCCCACGCCTCAGATGTGAACCTCTTTATCAACCCACCCCAGGTTTTCAGAACACCCAAACAACCTCGCTGAAGAGGATACTAGTCGTGTGATCCTTGTTTTCCAACCCTTTTGCCTTGGCAACTGCAAGTCCAGTTGATGGGGGCCAGAGGGGTGAGGTCTGTGACAGGCATTCGTGTTTTTCGCCCCCCATATTCCCCCACCCTAGCCCTCCTTCCACTGGGACCTCTGGGTCCAACGGGAGGGCATGGCCAGTGAGAGCTGAGGCCTCTTCCCATTCGGACGTTCTCGGGTACCTCTAATGACTCCAATTCAGCACCTCTAGTCAGTCAGCCAATGTAAATTGGGAGTCTTTATGGGCATGATCTCCAGTAACATGACATTGAACTCAGCAACTGGGTTGTGTTGGTGGTAGTATCTGAGTAAGTGCTGCCATTTGCAGAGGATCGCCCTACTCTAAGACCCTCTCCTCCTTATGTGCCTAGTTCAGAAGAGCATGCACTCTTATTAGAGATGGAAATATCTCAAGGATGCGATTTCAGAACTCACGGACCCAAGTCGGGGTTTTCGGCCGTTGTTTGTGATACCAAAGACCTCTGGAGGATGGCGACCGGTACTGGATCTGTCTCCCCTCAACAATCTTATTTACAGTGTCAGTTTCAGAACAGACCCACAGGCACAGATTCGAGAGACCTGGGTGACTGGGCTTCTTCTTTCAACCTGAAAGACGCTAATTTTCACTCTTATGCACCCAGCATTCTCGCCAGTACTTGAGGTTTGGGTGGAGGAACAAGGTCTTCCTGATCTCAGTCTTTCTTTTACCCTTTTCCTTTTCACCAAGGCGGTGGCAGAATTTGCATCCTTGGTCAGATCGGAGTCCATTCGTCTATATGAGTACCAGGACGACTGGCATATCTTGAACCAGTCGCAGGTCCTATGTGATATTCACACCTCCAGTTTGCTGGATTGGTCTCTTCGACACAGGACAGTTTGAACCTTGGTGAAGATACGACACTTCGGACAGTCACATGTGCCCCAAACAGCGGCCGCAGAGAAAAGGCACAGCGAGATAACTGGTTTGTGTGGTTGCATAACTGAGCGGAAAATGAAAAGTGTTACTGCCGAAACTTTTTGACGTGCTGATGCGAACAGTGAAGCCAGTGACGTTGCTGGTATTTCGGGCAGCAGAATACGCGTATCTGTATTTACTGTCTTTCTGCTGTTATGAAATGTTTTTGTTTAAATCTCTAAAATGCATGATTTGGGTTGATAAAAGTATCAGCTCTGCTTAAATTCTTAAGCTGTATAACATAACACATCAGAGTAACTGGTTTTGGCTGTCATAAAACCATGCTATTTAGCCAATGAACGGTTTGTTAATTCAGTGTAATGAGACACAGAGAGAGAGAGGGGGGGGGGAGGGGGCGGGGGCGGGAGACAAACACAGGCAGGCAGACAGACAGACAAACACACAAACATGACATACACATACATACAAACATGTGCACATTTACGGACAGACAAACAATTAAAAAAATTATACTAACAAAAAATAAAAAAAGACTCCATGACGTACCTGCTATGGTCCATTTGGCAACTAGACACACTGTCTCTCCAACATTAAACACTTTTAAAATTTGTCCCGCAAACTGTGAATATGACACATCACTTCTGAACACTGTCATAAATTTTCTGTCTTGTTCTCAAACTTGTGTATGAGGCAAAAACACACATAAACTGTGTCTGTCATTATCATGACCAGCCTAAGTATGAAGGTAACTGCTCAGTGTACAAGAGAGTTTATAGCTGCTTGAATCCAAGAGCACATTAGACATGTTCTGGAGACACCTTCTGGCATTCGGAGGTTCCTTTCGTCAACATATATCTTATGAAATTCCAAATGATCAGGTCTGATGGTTCCAAGGTGATTTTGTTGTTGTTGTTGTGGCTGACACAGCTGTTACTGTTTCTTAGGCTTCTCATTTGAACCAGCAGGTTTTACCCTCATTTTGCTTTGGTTTCTGCGTCAGTTTGATTTGAAACAGTATATTACATCTAAATGGGGTGTTTGTATTACACTCCTTGTTTGATTAAATATGTATAGCATGGAATGATTCTGGACTTGGGGCCGGGAATTGTGCAGATTGACTGAGCAGACGACGGATTGGATAGAGGCGTCTACCAATGGGTTAGGCGCGAAATTTGGCCAACACAGCACAAACTAGTAGGCTTAGTTTGCATCAGTTTGACATAGTAAGTATGTTCAACCAAATAGGGAGTATGATACAAACTCTACATATTGATTCATGCACTTCCATGTAGACAATCCATATTTCTAATAGTAATTTGCAGGTCCCATGCAAATCTGATTGCAAGAGCCAAGGACACGTTTAAATGCAACTCAACAGAAGCCATGTCATAAGGCAAGAAAATATGAATGTGACATGGATACATAACACACACACACACACACACACACACACACACACACACACACACACACACAAACAAACAACACGCATACACAAGAACACTCTCACATCTGATTGTAATTGGTCTTCTGTTTGTTCGTTCCTACCTCTTTCCGTTCCTTCCCTCATTAACTCTCTTGTTTACAGGCCATGATTTGCAGCTTCGAATTCGAGCTGAACACTCTATGGTATGAGAGGCACCAGTTTACCGAAAAGAATCTGCTTGTGGAGCTGACCTGCATAACGTCTGTCTTTGGTCTAGCTGCCTTCACGGTCTACAACTTCCTCCTGGTCGTTCTGTGCACCATCTTTGCCTTCGTCACTCGGAATATGGAGGACAATTACTACGAGTCATACTTCATCTTCAGGTGCACTTGTTTCATCTTAGTGCTATCTCTCTGCATAATCCCTGCCCACTTGATAACCCAACAAGAACTGCAGAAAAGGTGGCACCTGCTCCTGTTCCTCTTCATAAACAACTCTGGGGTTATTATCTTTCAATTCCTGACCAAAGTCTATGCTCTGTGGCATAATCTGGACAGGAACATCGAGGTTAAGATCAAAAGAGAAAGTCCGTGTGTCAACCCCACCTCATCTTCGGCCACCATCTCATCCAAGGACAATATCAGAACTGATGCCAGCCCTGCATGGAGTAGTCATGGAAATCAGTCTTGTATCCGCAGGACAGTGAGCTTTTATCAAAATGATCCAGCATCTTCAACTGGAGCCCGTTCAGCAACTGTTAAATGAGTGATATCAAAGCTACTGTTTGGTGTCATGTACTATACCATGTCAAACGTGTGCAAACTAGGCCTATAGGTTTGCTCCATTAGCCAAATTTTGCCTCCGCCAGACCCGTCGTCTGCTCAGCCAGTCAGCATCTTTAGCACTGAGTAATCATTCCTCTGGCCAGCGATTAATTTTTAAGCCAACCAGTTTTCTTGCCTCAGGCTTTTCGTGACTTTCAAGCATTGTTAGTTATATGTTTTCTTTTATGCGGGTTTTTGTTTTTTTTAACGTTGTTCCACTATTGAGGTGGGTTGGGACATTACCACTCAGGGGGATTTGGTAACCACTCCCAGCAGTGCACTGAAGATGGACTCAATAATAGAGAGGCTCTCTCCGGTCGACCTCCATCCCCCCCCCATGACGTCCTCTCCACTTCCCTCAGTGGGGGAGAAGGCTCTGCCCTCTTGTCCTTATTGGACTGTTGTGGTGTGTTTCCAGGGCATTCAGAACACGGGTTGTAAAATCTCCCTACAGTGCTCAGTGGGAGAGGATTCTGCACCTCAGTTTGCAGATGTAGCTGGATTTTCAGTCCTGACTGTCTTCTTCAGGCTCCTCCAGTTGTCTGGTTGGCAAGGGGAAGTCATGTTAAGGTTTTTGATTAGGATCCTTGGACTCTAAGGAAAGTACGGTCGGTGCCTCCTCTTCCAACTCTCTCCAGGGAGCAGGTCCCTTGTTCGTTCAGCATGGGCTCAGGTAGAACCCAACTCCAACTTTGTGGAGTTGGAACATACCCTCCCTTACTGGGTAACATGTGTGGAGATAGTTCCTCCCTCTACACTATCTCGTTAGGCCCTCTTCATGCAGCAAGACTCCAACTCCTGGACTGCAATGCAGCTCAGAATCCTGGAGATGGCCAATTAGTGGCTGATCAAGCCTGCCCGCATCGTGAGGAATGCGACCTCTGTTCCCCCTACCAAATATCCCCCTCACCCCCACCCCCACCTACCCCTCAACAACTTCCACCAACTCCCTGGTAAGTAATCCTTTTTGGCATTTTGAGCCTCCCTCTGAGAATGGTTAGGTAGGGTTTCTCAAAGGGTGGCTTTGGTCTTTGTACAACTCAGACCACCTAGCTTTCAGAGACATGGAACCAAAGCACAGAACCAAAGGCTCTTCACACATTGTGTTCCCTTTTCCAGCTCGGCCAGTTTGTCCTTCAGAACGGTGGCTGAGCAGGATAGGCTGTGTCATGGAGTTCTCCACAAACTACATTTTCTTGGATTCCTCCCTCCACAGGGCCACCAGATGTAAGAACAGTCTGATCAGCCTAGTACAGAGTCTCATAGCCTCAGGGCTTCTTTAAAGATTATCACCTTCATTGATTCAGCAAGTGAGTTGCAAAAGAGTGGCATTGGGCCTGACAGTGGTGGCGGATGAAGCTACTAGCCTACACTCCAGTTCTGAACTGGCCAGAAGGAACACAGTCCTCTTCAGTCCAACATCCCGCACGAGGAACTTGAAGTCCATCCAGGCTCAGTAACACGACCTCTTCAGGCCACGTACCCATGATTTTGTCTGCCACATGGCCGAGACAAACAGGTTGCCTCCTTTTTGGCTTACATCTCTCAAGATCGTCTTGTACCTCTGCCAGCTGAAATGTCCCCAGTCCAGAATCTTCCCAGTGCGAATCAGCTTAATTGGCTGTGGTGGGATCAGCCCTAGCTCCTACCTCAATGGCAACACACCCACCCTTTCTGGCTCGCCACACATTCGTTGTCTGGGCCAAAAGAAAGCAGTGACTTTTCTCCAATTCATTCATGTGACTAGACTGTTCTAGTGCTAGGCTTAGGGTCGCTCTACTCATGTGGCCAGCATAGAAGCATGAACGCATTCTGGAGGTAGATATCTTCATACTGCTACTCAAGGATCACAGAAATCATGTCCTCCGATTTTGGGGGTTATATAGCCGCCTGTTTGTGTTTCTGGCGACCTTATAGTGAAATCCAGCAGAAAGCACAGATGCAGCTTGCCCCACAAGTGAATCCCTAACAGGAAAGAAGAATAAATCCACGCTGTGATTCCACTCCCGAGTGTCAAACGCGGCCAACCCTCTTGAAATAAACTGGATAAATTGCCCAGGTCAGAGGGAGGTAAGGTTCATCCTGGATGTGATAAGATAAGATCGCCGCGTGTCAACAGCTGCTGTGAATTCCTCCGCTTTCAGTATGATTTTGCAGTGTCTATACCTGTTACCAGTGAACAAGTTTCTGGTAGTAAAGTAATCTAAGTGCCGTGAAAGTAAAAGGCAGTCAGCAAGATCGACTTACACTTGTGGCGAAGCAGAACTGGACTTCTTATTATACTGTCAGTGGGCAAGGTAGGAGTGCTCAAGATCTATCATGCAGTATCAATGCCAGTCTCCTTGAGTCTGATATTAACCCCGACGGTTAGATCTGGACGCATCAGAACATGGAAACACCAACACATGGACATATTTATACCTACAAGTTCATTCGTACATTGGCTGGTTGGTCTACAAGGACGGACGGACGTGTGATCTCCTTCATGTCTATACCCTTTCAGCCAACCCCGCTCTTCTTAAGACAAAAGAACATTTACTGTACCTCGAACCAAAACAAAGACAACCGATTTTTCTCTCACTTAACTGTTTGGAACCAACTTCCACTCACAACTCGTCACTCTGAAACCCCCTCTCAGTTCAAAACTGCCCTCAAGACACACCTGTTCAGTCATACAATATCGTATGAAATAGAAGTGTGTGTGTGTGTGTGTGTGTGTGTGTGTGTGCGCGCGCGCGCTTGTGTCTGTGTGTGTGTGCGGGTGTGGGTAGGAATGTGCGAGCGTGTGTGTGATGTGTTTATGTAAGTGTGTGTGTGTGTGTGTGTGTGTGTTCTAATGTGTGAATATATATGTGAGACATTCTTAACACGAACTGTTTTATGATGCGATGATGTTTATTATTTTACTCAATCGTTTATCTGTGTGTGCTTTTGTTGCTGTGTATGAGTGCGCTAGTGTATGTGGGGGTGGTTGCGGGTGTGTGGGTGTGAGTGTTTATAAAATGCATACATACTCTGCATTTTCAGGTTAATTTCACAAATGTAGTGTACTTACAGTTTTACCAGAATGAGTAGAAATGTTTGATCTATGTTGCTTTATCATGTAATGTTGTAGTTTGTTTCAGTTGTTCGTCATGTGTGTGTGTGTGTGTGTGTGTGTGAGAGAGAGAGAGAGAGAACATTTGTTTCATCTTTCAGTTTTTATCTATATATGTTATGTACAATGTTTCTTCGAGGAAATGTTTAGCAGGAACTGTTTATTACGTAATGTCGTAGTTTGTTTGCTTTCTTCGATTGTTGATCTGTGTTCGTGTGTGTATGTACGCGTTGGTGTGTGTATGTGTATGTGTCATTGCGTGAGTGCGCGTGTAGTATGTGTGTGTATGTGTGTGCTTGTTGGTGCATGCGTGTGTGTGTATACTAGCGCGCGCGCCTGTGTGTGTGTGGTTTGTATATATACTATATATATATATATATATATATATATATATGAACATATGTATGTATGTGCATGCGTGCTTGTGTGCGTCTTTCAATTGTCTATATTGTCGTTATCATTTTTTCGCTTTCGTTTTTTATATCTGATGCATTTCTTGATTTATTTAATAACATGATCTCTTTTAATTGTTCTCTCTTATCTATGTATCAAGTTATATGCATATGTTTGTGTGTGAAAGTTTGAGTGAATGTTTTTAGTGTTATTGTAAAGCGCATAGAGCTTCAAGAATGTGCGCTATAGCAGGACGTCTCAATAAATAGATAAATAAAATGTGGACAATTGCCACTTTGACAGCCTTCCAGCACTCTGTGCCTCTTCGGCATGTTCTGGAGGCAGCCTTCTGGCGTTCGGAGAATCCCTTCATCAACGTATTTTAAGAGACTTTCCATATGACCACGGCTAATGGTTTAATGGGGGTTTCCTTGGTTGCAGCTAACACAGTTGCTTCTGTTACTGAGGCTCCCCAAGCGAACCAATAAGGCTTTGCCCTCCAACGTTTGCTTCGAATTCTGCATCAGTTTGACATGGTACAGCATATGACACCAAGAAGGGGATTTAAAAAAAAAAAATTTTATTTAAAAATTTTTTTTTTTACTATACTCCATGTTTTGTTAAATATACTTGTCATATCAATGTCAAATGTCTGTCTGTCCTTCCCCACTGTTCTTGCCGTGGATCACATGGGGCATTCTTTGTTGGCAACGGAATGGGTATTCAGCGTTTAAGGCTGGGAATTGTGCTTTGTGGCAGAACAGACGACAGGCTTGGCAGAGGCGTCATAGTACTTGTTAGCCACGAAATTATGGCTAACACAGAGCAAACTGATAGGCCTAGGTTGCATCAGGTTTACATGACAAGTATATTCAACCAAACAGGGAGTATAATACAAACTCCCCATATTAATTCAGTCACTTCCGTATAGACATTCTCTATTTTTCATAGTAATGTGACGGCTCCATGCAACTTCTATCGTAAAAGCAACTTAACAGAAGTTAAAACTAAGCGTTGCAAATGTTTCGCTAAGAAACGTGACTGCCATGAACACACGAACACTCGGACTTTACTTTTGTTGTTTGTTTTAAAGTTTAGTTTTGACTCTTTTCGCATGTAATTAATTCACATGCTGCTTAGATGTTCGTTTGCCACATAATTGTTCACAGTTGATGGAATTAAAAAAAATTGTGTGTGTGTGTATATATATATATATATATATATATATATATATATATATATATATAAACTCAGATAAGTTGGGGGTTTTGTTTTTTGTTTTTTGCAAAAGTAGATTACATGTGACTTCTATTGAATCATATAATTACATGCTTGTATGTGTATGTGGGCATTTTCGATGGCGAGAGAGAGAGAGTGTGTGTGTGTATGTGTGTGTGTGTGTGTGTGTTTGAGAAAGAAAGAGAGAGGAAACATAAAAAGAGAGTGGCAAAAACATACACTCGCGCAGCCCCCAGCACCACCACCCCCCCTCCCCTAAACACACACACACACACGCACGCGCGCGCATGTACACACACATGCCTAAGTGAGCTAAAATAACGCATATACCTATAGAAAAAAAAACACCCCAAAACCAAAAAACAACAACAAAATCAAAGTGAAAAGAAATAGAATCTAGACTACATTTTCTTCTGCTCTTGAAATGTTTGGCTCATTGAAACCAGTTTATGAGGGTATTGTTTCCACAATGGGTGGATGGGTATCAGGTAAAAACGGTTCACTTTGATTGCAAATGTTTGTGATTTTGACTCGTGTAACCTCTTATCCCATAACTCCAAATGGTAAGGCATCCCAGCAGTGGTAATCTTTCACACTATTAGGGGTGTGGGTGATTACAAATTGCACTGTAATCAGTGCCTAGCACGCAATTAGTCCTGACAGTATACGAAAGCAAATGATCAGCAGATCAAAATGAAGACCAAAACTGTTGAACACAGATGACTCCATTCGTCAATTTTATCGTTTCAGATTTTCGTACCAAGTTTGTTTAAAATCATGATCGTAAACTAGTCCATATATAGCTGTGATATTTGGCCAAAAGACAGTTGATATGATATAGTTTCAACTGATATTAGTCATTTTTGTTTGAGGAAAGAGTAAAATACTTTTTTTTAATAATACATAGTCGCAACATACTAAAACACATCCAATAGTGCATACCCAGCTGTTATACAACTTTAAGACAGAGAAGATGGAAAACATGTAATGGGCTTTTGTATGAAGCACTGTCATAGCCATAGTGACACTGGCTTAGTTGTGGTCATGAAAGCAAAATTACACTAAAACGTGTATGTAGATACAGTCCATGCAACCTCAGTGAAGTATCAGATACAAACAAAAGATTCTGCTCCCTGCCAATGCTAATGTCTCTAGCAGCATTTGTGCAAAGTTTCAACACAATCTATCAATGATTGCAATAGTTTGCAAAGCTGCGTTTTTTTCGTCAACTCTCGGCATATCAAATTACGAATATTCACCTTAACCCTCCAGCCTGGTATGGTTGACCCTCCCATTGTGCTTGTGCTTGCTACTCAACTGCAGTCAGTCTCGGTCTCTGCACTTCCTAGCCTGTCTGAGCTCTTTTGATGTACAGTAAAGTCTGTCTCTGAGCATTTTGCATCCTGAACACATCAGTCTGTTCACAGAATACTCGGTAGAACTGCTGGGTGGATGTTCATCTTCCTCAGAATAGCCATCTGACTGGTACAACCCCATCTTTAAATGTTGACACAGCTGTTGCTACTGCCGTTTCCGTAGTTCTAAATCCATGTTTATTTTTTGTTTGGGGGGCACAGCTTCCAAATCAGGCTATTCAGAGATTCATTTTGATTCTGTGCACAGCCGCTCAGACACTTCGCGAGAAGTTCTGGCTTGGCTAAGTCTGTCCAGACAGGAAAAATAACATTCATGACTGCAGGAGGAAGATAGTGACCCCTGTCATTAGTGTATGGTCTACCATCTCTTTCTGCACCAGCTTGCATCACAAAAATCGTGTGTGTGATCTTCATCAGATGACCGTTTATGAAAATCGACGTCCCACACCAATTTCCTTATGTTGACAATGTCATGTTTGTGTTCACGGACTTCATGACTATAATGGCTCGCAGTTTGTCAATCAGATTGTCAGTCAGGGTAGGGTATGTTTCTTTTTCAGTTTCGGTTTCAGTTTCTCAAGGAGGTAACACTGGTCGGTATACGTTATAACACATCTTAGCGGATGCATAATTTTGTTTGTGTACCCATCAGAGTGGATTTTTCGACAGAATATTGCCAGAGGGCAGCACTTACGTTGCCATGTGTTCTTTTTCAGTGCACAAAGTGCGTGCTGCACATAGGACCTCAATTTATCGTCTCCTCCAAATGACTAGACGCTCAGTCCGATTTTCCAAACCTGGGAGAAAGGGCGAGCGCGGGAATCGAAGCCAGACCCTCGATTAGCAGATAATCGTCTGAACCATTCTGCCACCTACCAGCTACTGAATATATATATATATATATATATATGTGTGTGTGTGTGTGTGTGTGTGTGTGTTGTTGTTGTTGTTGTTGTTTGGGTGTTTTTTTTCAGGACCGAACGTTGTGTTGAAAATTCTACAGTTACATCTTAAGCAGCCCACCTCGATTGGCATTGCGTTTTCCGATCATAATACAAATCTCAAACTTTCCCTGTCTTCATCACAACGTTTTGGTTCGATAAATGTTGCAAAACTTCGGACTTATTAATAACATGCATGATAATCACTCCGGATCGCACGTTAGTCTTCTTCTTCTTCCACTTAACGACCAACATCAGTATGCTGATGAAAATTGTCGTGTTGTGGGAGGTTGCTGTTGGGCGCAATTTAGCTGGGCTACCCAGGGAAGTTCTGTTAACTGATAGGGGAGACAGGTCACAGTCCACTGGTGAATTCGCATCACCAGCTAGGCCAATCCGGCCACTGTAGCAGTCCCCGGGAAACACCCGACCGGCACAGCTGTAGCCTTCTACGACACTACTTACCAATGGAAAAAAAAAGAAAGAAAAAAGTGAGGGTGGGTGGACTTGCTGGCTGGTGCGGGGTGTGCGGGCGGGGACCTTAACAGAGGTGCTGGAGGGTTGTGGGAGAGGTGGGGGCGGATGGGGAGTGGGGGGGAGGGGGTGAGTCTACTCTGATGTGTCACAGGCAGGAGGCGAGTCTAGACTTGAAGCAGTCCAGCGACTCAGCTGTGACAACCTCCTGGGGCAATGTATTCCATTCCGGAATGGTACAGGGGAAGAAAGACATCTGTACTGCGTCCTGCAGGTAGGTATGTCGTAGTTGCAGGTGTTGTTTTTCCTGGAGCTCAGCCTGCTGTCTGATGGTGTTGGTAGGTAGACTGAGCTGATGGAGATGAGACCATGGTGGAACTTGTAAAACATCTCCAGGCGATATTAATTCCGAATGGTTTGTAGAGGGTACCAGTTGAGGGAGCTAAGGATGGAGCCAACACAAGATGTCTGTCGATGTCGGTTTGTGACCTATCTTGCTGCTCGGCGCTGGATCTTTTCGATGGCCTGGATGTCACTGGCCGTATAGGGATCCCACACAGATGCAGCATACTCAAGGATAGGTCGAACAAGGGCTTTCTACGCAGTTTTCTTTGTCTTCTTGTTTCCTATCTTCAGGTTGCGCCGGAGAAAGCCTCAGGTCTTGTTGGCTTTGTTGGTTGTAGAATTGATGTGGGATCCCCAGCGTAGGTCGTCATGGATGTTCACACCAAGATATTTTGTGGTGTTGACGTTTTCAAGCAGATGGCCATGGAGTCTGTAGTTTGGTGCGAGCTTTTTCCTCTATCGACTGACACCTACCATCTACCAACAACTCAAGGTGGAGCACTTTTGCGGGTGGAATTGCATGGCCCACTGTTTCTCCCAGATGGAAAGGGAAACTAGGTCTTCTTGGAGTGTGTGTTGGTCAGCTTCCTTCTTGATTATTTGGTTGCACATGGTGTCGTCTGCAAATAATCTGGCCTTAGATTTGATGTTAACAAACAATGAGGCCAGGAGATCAAATGAATAACAAATAGTAAAGGGTGGTAACTCTCTCCATACATAAGGTACACAACTTCCAAGTCAGTGCTGAATTGGTAGCGTAAGCAGCATTGACTTGTAGTTGTGTACCTTGCGTATGGAGAGAGTTACCACACTTAACTATTTGTTAATCTTAGATGTGATAGTATTTGGGAGGTCATTGATGTAGAGAAGGAAGAGACAAGGGTCGAGGACCGAGCCCTGGGGAACACCTGAGTTGACTGGAATGTATTCTGAGGTGACTCCCTCCACCACAACTGCTTGCTGCCTGTCCTCAAGAAAGCTTTTGATCCAGGTGTTGAGCTGACCTCTAATTCCATAGTGCTGTAATTTATGGGCAAGCAGGGCGTGACTGACCTTGTCAAAGGCCTTGGAGAAGTCGAGGACAATTGTATCCACTTGGTTTCCTTTTTCCAGCTCAGTTGTGGTTTCGTCAATGTATCCGAGCAGCTGTATTTCACAAGATCGTCCTCTTCGGAAGCCGTGCTGTTCTGGGCAGAGGATACCATTGCTCTCCAGGTACGTCATGATGTGGCTGGTGACAATGTGCTCCATCATTTTGCAAGCTACACACATGAGGGAGATTGGTCGATAGTTCTCTGCCTTGTAACATTCTCCCTTCTTGAAGACAGGTGTGATGTAAGCCTACTTCCAGTCGTGTGGCAGTGTTCCAGTGTTGAAGGAACTGTGGAAGAGCAGGGTAAAGGCTGGAGCAATCTCCTTAGCAACTGTCTTTGGGAGCCTGGTTGTGATGCCATCAGGTCCACAGGCTTTGTTCGGGTTCAGTATGAGAAGCAGCTTTCTTACTCCTTCCTCTGTGATGCTGATGTCGCTGCATGTGGTGTAGTGGGGTAGGTCAGGTGGTAAGGGGTATCGTTGGTTGAAGTCATTGGCTGTGATGTCTTCCTCGCAGCCGAAGACAGACTGGAACTGTCTGTTCAAGTCAGACTGGAACTGTTTGTTCAGGACTTGAGCTTGTTCCTTTGGGGTGCACATTACGAAAGTCACTGACTTGACTTTAAGTGTAATGTTCAAACGTCTCTTTGCACAATATATTTGGCATGAACACACACACACACACACACACCGTCGGAATGAGAGAATGGGACGTCACCGACTGGATCACGTGAATCATGTGACTTGAATGGTACGTCAGCAGTGTCGTCACGCTCGGATTTGTACAATGGACCGAACCATCCTGAAGGTCGACGCGTGACAGCTTGATGCGATCGTGTCGGGAGCGCGGCAGCCATAGTACTCCCCCAGTTTCAGTCAGTAATAAAGCGAAAGAGAAAACATTCCATGTTGTGCAGCCATTAATTGCTCCAAGAAACCTCCGAAGGCAGAAGGAGAGAAAGGAACCAAATTTAATCAATAGTAATCAATAGAGAAATAACTTATTCCATTTGTTGTTTATTAGTTTTTAGAATGTCATTGTGTAGTGAAAGAAAATGTGTGTTATCTTTTTCTTTTTTTTCTTCTTCTCCTCCTCATAATGGTTTTAGTAACATTCTTGCACTTGGGATTTCTTTGTAGTTGCTCGTGTGTGTCCTCGTGTTTGATTTGTGTATTTTTTTGAAAGAAAATGTGTTTTCTTTTCTTCCGATAATATCATTGCTCTTGGGCTTAGTGGTTGCTCTTGTGTTTGTCATGTTGCAAGCTGTGCACTCCTATCAATTGTTGTGTATGACAAACACACACACACAGAGGAAAAACAGACCACCTCTTTGACATGTATCTTGACCTGCAATCTTTGTAAGCTAGCTGACTGTTTCAGCGTGGGGTAAGAATCCCCATGTTTAAACATATTTTTCAAAACCAACAAATCAAACAACATGAGGGTCTGGACAAGCATTCTTCTTCTTCCTCTTCTTTGGTGTGGTTTTGCATGAATGGATGTTGTCTCTGAATCTACAGAAAAAAACATTTATTGCAATGGTGTTGAGAAAGAGAGAGAGAGAGAGAGAGATACAAGAGAAAGAGACACAGACAACAACCCCCACACACACCGAGAGTAAGACCGAAAGCAAGAAATTTTGCAGAGGCATGAAGGGAGTTCAGGGTAGAATGCAAATTTAATGCAGGCAGAAATATTGCTTGGCAATTATAATATATCATATCTTTGTGGGGAGAAGGGGAAAGTAAGGTAGGGGTGGGGATGGGGGGCTGCAAGTACTGCTGTATGCAAGACTGTACAGAAAAGATGCAGAGGGCAAAGATTAAAACTCAAAAGGACTGAGAGAAAATGAAAAGGAAAAAAAAAAGTCAATGAATAACACTTGCAAAAGAAACCTTTTCATCAATCAAGCAATCTTTTATTTTTCTTCCTTTAGTTAACCAAGTTATACTATCAACAAACTTAAAACATGATCAAGCAGCACATTCCCCCAATACTCCTTTGACTAGTCCCTTATTCTCCCTCGAACGGTGCAAGATAGATGAATGAAATGTGTATGAATAAACTGTTATGAGAGAAACAAAATAAAATACCCCAGATGAACAAGAAAGCATAAGTAAAAAAAACAAAAACAAAACAAAACAAAACAAAAAACAAAAAACCCACAAAAAACAGGCACACGATGTGTTGAATTTCCATCAGCACTTGCACACAAAATATCAGTTTGAAGAAATACTCACCGACACATTTAAAAAATTCAAAGCATCTGAACCATACTTTTGACATTGCAAGCTGATCAAATGTTCAGACTGTGAACTGGACACTGTCAGCTCCTCTCCCATCTCTAGATATCAAATACTGACCAGTGCCCTTGTGGCACAGGACCAACGACCCCCTCCCATATCCTGCAGTCCTGCCCCACCTTCGACGCTCTGAGACGCTAGGCATGGCCCAGCCTGGTGGAGCTCCAGGAGAAACTGCGATGGACTGCGGACTTCGCTGTCCTGACTGGACTGAAAATCTAGCGTAGCCAGGGAACGCGGAAGAAGAAGTAAGCTGATCACATGCAGGAAAATTTATAATACATCTGCTGCTTCAAAAATAATTTTGCAAAGGTGCTTTAAAATTACATATGGCGAGGGAAGAGGGACCCAGAGAGAACAGCACAGCACAATAATGAAAGCCTCCAACGAAGGGGATCCATTTAATTCAATCTTCATGGTGAGAATTGTATTTGTTATGTCTGACTTATCTCAAGTTCTCTCAAGTTTCGTCTCTAAATGCTGAGACTTGTCAGGTATCTTGGCAATTTGCAGTCTTGTTCCGAC
The DNA here is from genome assembly GCF_041734735.1 of Babylonia areolata. Taxonomy (NCBI): domain Eukaryota; kingdom Metazoa; phylum Mollusca; class Gastropoda; order Neogastropoda; family Buccinidae; genus Babylonia; species Babylonia areolata. Next base: position 6,258,077 of record NC_134899.1, read on the forward strand.
AGCAAGACAGACAGTGAGAGACAAAGATAGACAGAGACAAAGTGACAGAGACAGAGAGAGAGTCAATATAAACTTTACATGCCACTGTCACATACTGTGCAGGACATTGTCTTCTAACCATGCGCAGATCTATTCTATACACTTATTCATCTATCCAGTATTCTGTTCATGACATGTATTCTCTTACTCATCTATTCCAGAAACCACAAGTCATGACTGAAACATGCTACAACAATCATCATGTTCCAAATGAAGTGGAGGGGGAACAGGGGAAAGTGGGAAGTCCATGCACTTGCACAAACAGATCTTAAATGAAAGAATGACTATGCAAAAAGAACCCCCCCCCCACCTTACCCCCCAAAAAACCAAAACAACAATAACCAAATTTTGGAATACAATGCAAAGATAATACACCAATTCATATTCAAAAGAAGGAAAAGGAAGACTAACGGAAAACCTGGATTCCCTAGTTGGAGAACCAATTTCACATCCATTAAATATACACATTTACACATGCGCATACACACAGACATGTGAACAGACCATAATTACGACATGAAATACTTATATTTCAAATGCAGCAAATACAAAAACTGGATTAAAAACTTAAAAACAAACAAAATGCACACACACATGCACACGCACACGTGCACACTCATGCACATGCAGACACATGCCCAAAATGAAATGATGTCGTAAGTCAAATACTCAGATTTCATGGCACTGTGTCTATTTTTAAAATTCTGAATGGGTGGGAGAAGGGGAAGGGATTAAAAAACAAAGACAAGAACAAAAAACCACAAAACCATCACTGAAAGCATGCACATAAACAAACAATGGCATTATAAACACCTGTTTCTGAGACTACTGTAGACACCTGCCTTTGTCAGTATTAACACAATGACGAACATTTCCGATACAACATCTTAATTTGATTTATGTCTCTCATAGCCCAGATGACTGTAATGGTACTCTGTGGGCTGAGAACACACGTCAGAATCAAAACTAACTTACATTTACTCAACAACAACAATAAAAACCTGAACCAAACCAACCCCTCCAAACCTTCTTCACCAAAACAGGTCAAGATTGAAAAGTGTGGAAAAAACTGAACATGTGCATATGTCGGTCTGACTTGATACCAAACTGATCACAAGAAAGAACAACAGTAGTGACATTCACAGCAGCAGCAGCAATTAAAAGACCAAGAGCATAATCATGCTTTCAAATACAATTTCGAACATGTTTCAAAACTTGTGTCAAAAACTGATGTCAGAGCATGGAAAGGTTTATCCATCTTGGCAACAGATGCCAACTTCTCTCATCTCTTTTTCAGGAACAATTTGAAATTTTCTGAAGGACAATTAGAATAAATTTTCAAGAAACAAAACATGAAATTTGTTTCAAAGGAGCAAATTCGAAATTTGTTAATGGAATATTTAAAAAAAAAGAAAAAAAAAAAAGAACATTTTCTTTTCTTTAGGGACAGTCAATGAGTCAGGCATTCTGTCAAATTGACATACACGCAATGTTTCAAAATCATCTGAAAATCATTGCTAAAACCTCCAACATGGAGAAGGTTGCGCAAGCTCTAATCCTCACAGCATTCGAAGGCTTAAAGTTAATATTTTGAAATGCAAAAACTTCATGTGAATTGGAAGTCTGCTGAATAAAAAAAACAAAACAAAAAAAAAAACAACCTTGCTTGAGCATGTTTGCTGTACCTTCTGGTAAAATTAATCAAATTTTAAAAAAACATAAAAAAACAACAACAACAAACAAAAACTGTATGGTTAAGTGGTCCTCATGACAAAACTTGTGTCCAACATTTTGTGTGTCACATGTTTTTTCTTAGGTCAGTTGGACAAACATTTGTGTATAATATGTTGTGCATATTAATGCATGTATGTAACTTTTACTGTGTATGCCACAAGCTCTCTGTCTGGGAGACATTAGTGTCAGGTTGCATTATCAGTATTTTTTTAACTGTTTTTAGAAATGATGCTGAAGAGAAAGTGATAAAAGAGAAAAGTGAGAGAGAGAGAAAGAAAGTGAGTAGACGCTGAAATAAGCATGGGAATTTTGTTTGTTTGTGAACCTCAATGAAAAATCAGTCTATATAAGCATGGAAACTTTCTTTGCATTCATCTTCAAAAAATCAATTTGTTTGCATACATCTTCAAAAAATCAATTGGTTTATCTATCAATCACTGTTGCTGAAAGCCTAGCCAAAGCACAAGGAACCATACTGGGGGTGAAAACATTGTCATTATTGATCCCATAGAACCTGAAAAAACAACACAGTGGCACACACACACACACACACACACACACACACACACACACATCCCACCTGAGAACGAACATTAGGCACAAATACAGTGATATTCATGCACTTAAACCTGGGGCATGTCTGAAAATAAGTTTTCTTCTTTTTTGTCAATATTGCTGCTGTCATGTGCCACATTCCACTTTTTATCTTGAAATGAACTGCTTAAGATTCAAGATCATTAAAATTTTGTTCGCTTGTGTGTGTGTGTGTGTGTGTGTGTGTGTGGATGTAAAGCAAAAATTAAGAAGTAGATGTGCTCACTCAACTACCCTCATGAAACAGAAGTAAAAGAATTGTTTCAACTTTCTGCAAAATACACACACAGACACACATACACACCACACAAATACACACACAGACTTGGGGGGAAATCTGATACCCCAACACACTTTTCAGGAAACACCCCCACAAAATCAATGATTTTTCTCAAGCAAGAATAAAATAACAGTATCAACACACTCAACAAACAAGCTCCCACTTTAAGTAATTGAACGAGCATTAACACATAAACAATTCCAATGCAATAATGGATTATTTTAACAACAGTCACATCACCGGTAAAAGTTTAGAAAAATAATGAAAAAATCAGGCACAACTGCTCAGAAGCAGACTGACAGGTTGCTCTTGCACTGTAGCATACTAAGCAACCCAGAACATGAGAACGATACATAATTAAGACGAAACTCCAGAACTGCCAAGAGTAACGAGTCAAAAAAAGTTACTGGAAAAGGAAACAAACATGAAGTGGACTTTTGGTATCAGGCAGGAGGACTGCTCTAGAGAATGCATGTGTGTGTGTGTGTGTGTGTGGTGTACACACATTTGTAGCAAGAGCACAGAATCATGAACAAGAACTTTTTGCTTTTCGTTTCACCTACTGAAAATAAAATAAAAGAAGTGGCAACTTGGTGTGCACATACATATATAATGTGCAGTTCAAAACTAGATGATGACAGAGCAGAAGAAGAGGACAGAGAACAAAAAGTGGGGAAGGCAACTCTGTGGACAGCGAATCTTTGTCATTTCAGTTCAAAGGAAACGGCAGCAAGTACACACTGAACGAGAGCAAAGAAAAATCTCCAAAACATAGCATGGAATGAGGAAGAGAAACAGCATATCTCTCTCTTTTTTTCTTTTTTTTTCTCTTCTGCTTCTTCTTTATTTCATTTTCAGGGCCAATGTAAAAGCATGAAGATGCTGTGCACATCTCTTCATCACAGCTTCACCTTTCACGTCACAGCCACCGCCACTAAGTTGGAAACCAATGGTATTTTATGAGAAAAAAAGGGATTATGGGTGGTTTTGGGGATTTACTTCTTAACCCCTAGGCTGCCTGCATGACGAGATATCTCGTCATGGCAAGCATGTATGCTTCGCTGCCTGCATGACGAGATAACTCGTCATCGAAATATTCTGACTTTTCCCTGGTTTGCATTCACTTCCTTGGCAAAAATAGTGGTAGCTTTAGCCTGGGGAATCTCTCTAGATTCTATTCATAGCTAGAAACCCCATCGACGTCATGAAGCAGTCCTTTATTTGAACGTTTTGGTTGGGTCACTGTCCAAGTGTTTGCCTGACTTCTCTCCTCGCTCGCTCAACAAAATGTCGGACTGACGCCGTGGTCAAGACATGCGATCGTGACGAACTAAATCAAAAATGATTTCTTTCTTTAGCTGATGCTCAGAAAGAACTGAAGCGTAAATTCGAAGGAGAAGATAGAGATGAACATTTATAGGACGATCTGATAGAAAATAAAGGGAGCAATCAAGAGAGTGGCCAAGATGCAACTGTCAGTGAGTGATGTCAGCTGTACAGCTGTTAGCAGACGACAGATGACCGAATTAGCAGCAGAGCGATATTCTTGGCAAGCAGCCAACGCGGTCTGATGAGAACTGAATCAAGTGACCGTGTGAGAGGGGTGAGGAGGAGGGGGGGGAGGGGGGGGGGGTGGAGACTGAGGGGGCGTGGCCTCACATCCATCGTATCACTTGGAGAAGTCACAATGTATTGTGTATCTATCTCTTAAAAAAAAAATATATATATATATTGTGGTTGTTCTAGTATGATTTTGTGTTTGCAGATATCCATTTGTCCAGAAAATATGATGTTTTTGTGCAAATTACCTGACTAATGTTTGTAATGAACAAGCTGAAAATGTGACAAAAAACAAAACACTGATTTCAAAACAACAACATGTCACTAAAAATATATAAAATGGGAAAATAGCATGTGTTTTGTATTCTTTATTCATTTACCTTTCAGAAAATATATACTTTTATGGGTCTTTCTCCAATAACAAAGAGCACAGAATTTTTGGAAAATTTATACCCGTTTTTTGTGAAAAAACCCTGGCAAATAGATTTCACTTAAATCTTATTCTCCTGGCAGCGAAAGGGTTAAGACATCAACAATGACCCTTGCTTCTTTACAAAAAAGCTGCATTTTTATAAAATCATGCTTTTAACACCTCTTGACAGATTTGACTTGCATGCTTATATCTTTTCCTCCATTCTCACACCAAAAAAAAAAGTTAACGGTTAAAGGTCCCATTTACAATTCAAAATCAACATTAACTATTTTCACTGTAAAGCATGGACAGATAAAGATATATTTTTTGTTAATGATGATCTAAATGAAAGAGGCCAATTCTTAAATTTTGAAGAATTCTCAAGGAAGTATGGAATAAAAGTAAATTTCTTGAACTTCATAAGCTGTACACAAGCAATTAAAAAATATGCAGGAAAAAGGAACATAAAATTTGAAAATAGCAAGAAGAACAAAGATAGCAAGGCATTACAAATATTATGTGGAATAAGCAAAGGAATAAAACCATACTATGAATTACTATTGCAAAAGACAGAAACATTTGACATAAAAGCCTTTATGAAATGGGAAAATAAGCTAAATACACAAATTGATTAGGAGATTGTATTAAAAAAAGATAAAGAAAATTAAGGAAATAAAGTTTAAATGGTTTCAGATCAAAGTATGCCATAGAATCCTGGTGTCAAATAATATCCTAAAAGTAATGGGTGTGACTGATAATGACAACTGTAATTTTTGTGACACCGAAAAAGATGAAATACAGCATTATCTGTTATTTGTTAACTAAAAAACACCCTTGCAAACGGTCACCATATTATACATGTGTGTGTATATTATATATATATATATATATATATATATATATATATGTGTGTGTGTGTGTGTGTGTGTGTGTGTATATGTTCTACCGCTATTGCTAAAGGTGGTGTGAAATGCAATTTTGCTGTATTGGTGTGGAATTTCATGTGAAATTATAATGGAGACAATGTTGAAAAGAAAATATAACTTTCTATGCAAGGGAAAAAAAAAGAAGAAAAAAAAGGTGCCATTTACAGTCATCAGGGTCGTGAATTCATATCCACTGTGTCTTGGGGTTGGCAGAGGAAGGCAGGGCTCAGTCCTATCCTTCCCCCATTTAACCTTCAGTTCCCCAAACATAGTCAGGCGCCCATTCAAACTTGGGTGGAGTGCCAAAAAATCGGAGTTAAATGCCTTTCCCTAGTACACAACACCATCCTGATAGCTGGTGAACACTGGACCAGAAGTCCAATGTATAACCGATTCTGCCATGGCATCTCCTGTCTTACAACAGATACATGGAAAATACTTCCCCATTGTCAAACAGTATCTTTACTCAGAAACATTTCATCAAATAAGCAGCAGATTGTCAATGCTAAAACAACTGCTTGCACTGAAAGCACTCCTCTTTACATCTAATAAATTTCACAGACCTCCAAATATTACATACATCTTCACACATGACACTGAAAATAAATTTTCAGCCTGGCAGATGCCTCAAGAAGTGGTATTTCAGGACTTCCTTTATAAACTCCAGCAGTCTGCTTAACCCCTAGGCTGCCTGCATGACGAGATAACTCGTCATGGCAAGCATGTATGCTTCGCTGCCTGCATGACGAGATAACTCGTCATCGAAATATTCTGACTTTTCCCTGCTTTGCATTCAGTTCGTTGACAAAAATGCTGGTAGCTTTAGCTTGGGGAATCTTTCTGGATTCTATTCATAGCTAGAAACACCATCTGCGTCATAAGGCAGTCCTTTATTTGAACGTTTTGGTTGGGTTACTGGCCGCAGTCTTTGCCTGGCTCCTCTCCTCGCTCGCTCAACAAAATGTCGGACTGACTCCGTGCTCAAGACATGCGCTCGTGGCGAACTAAATCAACCAAGATTACTTTCTTCAGCTAACGCTCAGAAAGCATTGGAGCATAAATTCGAAGGAGAAGACAGTGGTGAACATTTATAGGACGATTTGATAGAAAATAAAGGGAGCAATCAAGAGAGTGGCCAAGATACAACTATCAGTGAGTGATGCAGGCTGTTCAACTCTAGCAGACGAATTTTTAGCAGGGCACCGTATGAGCTATTTTCTTGGCACTCAGCCAACGCGGTCTGATGAAGTGACGGTGTGAGAGGGGTGAAGAGGAGGGGGGTGGAGACTGAGGGGGCGTGGCCTCACATCCATATTATCACTTGCAGAAGTCACAATGCATCTATTTCTTTTTCAGTTTTTTTTATATTGTGGTTGTTCTAGTATGATTTTGTGTGTGCAGATATCCATTTGTCCAGAAAATGATATTTTTGTGCAAATTACCAGACTAATGTTTGTAATGAACAAGTTGAAAATGTGACAAAAAACAAAACACTGATTTCAAAACAACAGCATGTCACTTAAAATGCATAAAATGGGAAAACATCATGTGTTTTGTATTCTTTATTCATTTCCCTTTCAGAAAATATATACTTTTATGGGTCTTTCTCCAATAACAAAGAGCACAGAATTTTTTGAAAATTTATACCCGTTTTTTGTGAAAAAACCCTGGCAAATAGATTTCACTTAAATCTTATTTTCCTGGCAGCGAAAGGGTTAAGCTGAATGTGATCATTTGAAAGAAATTCCTTCAGCAGGGGTCTGATCCCTGTCCTGTGCAAAATAGTACTCCGCTCAAGTGGAAAAATCAAAAGTGGCTGCAGCTAGTGACCTCACTTAGCATATAACCTCCCTTCTGCTAGTGTATGCAGTGCCCTCTTTGACTGACGTCTTTGGGTTTTCTTTCTTTGCAGATAATGATAGCAGCTAATCTATTTCTTCTCTGCTCCACCCCTAAAGAAACAAAAGGGCTGTCACTCCGAACTACTGTTCCTCGTTCACAACTTAAATCATGTGGACAAGTCATATAACATCTCAGGGCCACAAGCTTCAAAAGCCACAGAACTAAAAAGGCTAACAGCGATGTATATGCATCTCAGTGCCAACAGAAACGATGAGAGAAGTAAAAAAGCTGCAATAAAATGTTAAATGAAACCCTCCATCTCCAAATCCCCAGTCAAGGAAAAAATACACTGGATTCTCTCATCACCCCCCAAACACAAAAACAAACAAAAATTACCCAATAAAGCCCACAGGGAACTCCAAATACTCAAGGAGGAGGTTGAAAACCTGATGAATGTTGGTTGAATCCCAGCAGTTGAAAGCTAAACAAGCTAGTGTATGTGTGCATCAAAACCACAAACCCCACATCATGGAACACCTTTGCTCTTCAAGCTGTGAAGCATCTTGCACCTATGCACATTCAATTCCCCCCCCCCCCCCCCCCCCCCCCCACACACACCCCTCCCCACCTCACTTCAACAATTCACAATTTTGTTGTTTATAGCCCACTCACCCACACAGGGCCAAATTAAAAAAAAACAAAAAAACAGAAAGAACAAAAAATGGTACAAGTACAGTCACATTCATACAGCAATTAATTCTAATGGATGGTAAAAGGGTGTGCAAGGCAAAGGACGAGTGATGATTAAAATGACATCACAGACATAATGGGACTGAAATATTGACATCTGAGTCTACATGTACACACTGTCTGAGGCTTTGAATGTCAGTTATGCTTGGCCTTTTTTCACCAGACATTTCAGTCAGCAGTTGGTTAAAACAAAATACTTGTGAAATGTTTCACAAATACTGATGGAAATGCAGATGTTCCATTCTTTCTGGTAAAAAGAATAAACTCTGCATCCTAGTCCCCACATGGATTTTAAAAAAACCCCGATATTTATCACCCAAAGGCTGGGCGGATAACAAGAGATCTTTGCATGTAGCACAACATTTGCTTAACAATAAGAATTTTCCGAAGTTGACTCTAATTCAATAGACTTAGGCTACGTTCACACGAAGCCCAGCCAGTTGCTGTCAGCCTGACACACCAACACACTTCAGTCAGAAACAGCAAATTGTGGTCAGCAATGGTGCTCTCCAGATGGATTAAATGAATGTTGATGGGATTTATGCCACAAGTATCACTGAAAAGTTCCGTCCCTTCGACCAGCCAGCCACCTCATCTGTGTGATTGTGACAAATCAAAAAGCTGGCTGGAGATGGCTGGTCACCAGTGGGAACACTTACCACCAGCAAACTGGCATGAAACAAGAAAGAAAAAAATGATGTGCACACAATTCTCAGCCAGGTGCTGGCAACAGCCAAGTGCTGGCAACACCTGGCTAGGCTTAGTGTCAGTGAAGACTTAGGAAAGTCATAAAGCTAAGCAAATTTAGTGCTGCTAAGATCACTTCAGCAATCCAACCCAAACTCTTTCCATCTTCATACTCAATGCTGAAAATTACCTCTCAATATTTAGAGTAAGGCAACACAGTCACTTGGCTGTTTAGCTCATGTTTAGCTCTTTAGTGACAATCTGATGGAAAATCAGTCTGCACTCACTTATTACTAAAACCAATATATATACATATTTGATGCATAACCACCAAAAACTGTTTTGATAAAAAACGACATGTAAGGAATGCAAGAAACTGATGCTTTCACTCCACAAAAATCCACAATGATGTCCTTTTCCTATTCTTTCCTATCTTCAATCAGAACTGAAACAAACTGCACTGAATAATATCACAATCATTCCTTTAGCTAGATGAAATAGAATAATACCATGCCAAATTCTGCCTTGCACAAGGAAAGAATTAAAGCAGTCTCCTCTTGCACACAGTGCAATGAAACGCTCTGCAAGAATATTTCTCTTGACTCCTCTTACATTTTTTGGTCAAAGCGATTCTTTTCTAACAAACATCAGTCAGGAATGCCACACTACATTCACACAACTCAACATAGTCAAAAAAACCTTTCTTGTTAAAAACAAAACATGAAACAAAACACAGTGCAACTTCCATGTGTTATTCCCCATCCCAACCTACTCTCCAGAGAGCCGCACTCCACACTTTCTCAGCCCACACAGTGTGTCCAAGGAATGTAGAAGTCTCCTCATCTACTCCTCTTCCTTCCCTGCCACCAATACAATGATCACCTCCCCGCCTGGACAAAGTGTGGGGAGCAAGTCTCTGGTCTCATTCACAACCACAGAGGTAATACTGCAATGCCTGTGCTCCCATGTCTTCTTCTCTTGTCCAGAAATCATTTTTCATGCATCGGTCGTCAGCGCATTTCCCTTCCACTCTTCTTTCTTTCTCTCTCTCTCCCTCTCTCTCACAGACATCAGATCATATTCATCCAAAACCACCGTCCAGGTTTTCCTAGAGCGTGTGAACATCCCATTTACTTGAGGGCCTTAGGAGTGCACACACACACACACCCTCCCCTAAATGCACACACCTGGAGTACGTCCACAATCCTCCACCCCTCCCCGTTTCCAATTGAAAACTATTTAAATATAACACAAAAATACGTAAACAGTTTCTCTTGATACTTGTGCACACACATGTGTGCGCATTTGCCCCCAAATGTGTACACACACACACACATGTACACTTGTCTGTATCATTCATACAAACACACATACACACACATATTATATATATATATATATATATATATATATGTGTGTGTGTGTGTGTATATATATATATATATATGTGTGTGTGTGTGTGTGTGCATGTGCGCAATACTAGAAACACCCACTAAAATAACGGGGTCCTCAATTTCAGCTTAAGTTATAACTTCCTTTGCATGTGTCACTTGGTGGAATTTTTTAGTTTTAGTGAGTTTGGAAACATATTTGTTCATCAAAATAATGTATTGTTTATCACCATTTATATTTTCCTGAATTTTCAAACAATTTACTTTGTCTGTGGTTTTGGCAAAAATGGCGACAAAAAGTGGGACATGGTTTGGGTTGACTTAATCAGAGCAAGCAATACAATAATGATTTAAGAGTATTCTGCTCGTAAATAAATAGGTAATGCCACTAACAGCAAACTATTGCAAAACACTATGCAGCAGGATGATTTTGACGCATCCAAAAATACAGTGGTTGTACGTTTTGTTAATTTCCACTGACACCACCTGCACTGCACACTGCCCTTAAGACACAGAATTGCTTCAATTGAATCAAAAGTAGCTCAAATGCATCTCAGGGGATTGATCTTCCTGCTCACAATTCACTTTTTGGAAACTTGGATCCGAATGCAGGTTCCAGTTCCGCTGAAATTGTTTCAAGCATGGTAGGTTCTGCTTCCATGTGATACACAACCCATCCTCCTTGCCCAGCAACTAAAGTAACACGGCTGGGTTCCGAACTCTGAATCGACAGTGTGTGGGAACACCCACAACGTGAACATGACAAAAACCACATGGCCCCTGCAGGCTAAAACACCAGCTACACATTGGCTGAACTGTCTCCATCCGACACTGTGAAACACACACATCTGCTCAAATTTTCCTTCTTTCTGCCTCTGATGCTTGGTGTTTATGTGCGGGAAGCAAATAAAGGAAATAACACAATTTTCTTTTTGTTGTTATTTACAACAGCTGTGTTTTACTGGATAAAAACTCAGTAAAATAATAAATAATATTTGATTCTCTCAAACTGCGATCACTTCAACAGTTAACAGAGATTGAAAGAGGACTTAAAACCGTACAAAGCATATTGGTCCCATGAAAATGCTTGCATTAAGTAAGTCAAGGCAAATTCATCTGAAGAAAAGAAATGGGCTTACAGAGAGAAGACTAGGCTGAGGGTGCAAAGATGCCATGCAGAACAGATGGAACAAAGAGAAATAAAACCCCACAGCCTGTTTTTATAAGAGATAAGGAGTCCTGACACATTTGAAAAAAAACAAAACATGGAGACAGCAAGAATCAAGACAGGCAGAAACTGTAAATCAAAAAGAAAGAGAAACAATGAATGCTTGCAGAAAGAAAAAAATATATCAAGAAAAGTAGCACAACCAGCAGGCCATTGGTCAACAAAAACAAAAGAGTGCAGTCCAAAGAAAAGGAACAATGCCAACAGTCCTTGATGAACTTTATCATCATCCTCATGATCCACTTCAACATAAGTGCAAGCATGCAGCTCACTAAACATTGAGAAAAGATGTGCACAGAGCAAACAAATCCTGCAAAAGGACAGCAGCAGGAAAGCTGAGGTGCTGAGTGGATGGTGAACAAAAAACTAACCATTAAACTCCAAACAGAAACTAGGGACCACGTGACAGTCAGCCCAGATCAAACAAAAAACTCAACATTGAACTCCAAACAGAAACTTGGGACCACATGACAGTCAGCCCAGATCAAACAGAAAACTATTTCTTGTTCAGCAACTTCATAACTGATGTGGATGCCATCAAAAAGTAAATGGGTAAAGAAAACTTGAAGAAGAAAAAAATCCTGCACTTGCTGTTGGGATGAAGAAGTACTCTTGGCATAGGGATCAAACTGCTGAAAAGAACCAGTGAGGTGTCTTGACCTTTCTCAGCTTAACACCAGAAAGAAAAAGAAGGATGCCTTTGGTGAAGACATCCAACAAAGGGTTGATGAGTCAACAGGTGACCAGGTTTATCAAGATCACTAACAGATGCAAGAGGAGAAAAAAAAACCACGACATGTCTGATCAGCCGAAAAAGTGGAGTGGTTGAGCAAATGTGCATTCCTTTTTTTCTAATTTCTTCATGGAAGAAAATCTTGGCATCCAACTCACCACTCAAGTGCATTGTTTGCAATGATAAGTCCAGTGTATGTCATGCTATAAACTTCCTTGAGAAGAGACTGCTTGTGTGAATTCTGCACCAACATTGATTTGACATTGAAGGCTATCCAGCTGTTTGCAGCATCACGCAGGCAGTATGAACTCACGTTTGTATACAAATACGACCTCTCACATGCAACAATTTTCCCAAACGATGAAATTTTCACTTCACCTTATGACAGAATAATCAAAACATTTAATCAGAGGGGGGGTTGTGTGTGTGTGCATGTGTGTGTGTGTGTGTGTGTGTGTGTGTGTGTTTGTGTTGCAGATTCTACTGTCAGAAGCTTGTGAGACGCTAGTAAAGTTTTTGCAAGACAGGGTTGGGTACTTCTGCTTTACATTAATTTCAGACACTGATGACACCAAACACTGACAAAATGGGCACCATATTTTCAGTGAGCACATCAAGAATTGATAAACTCATTTTCTTCCATGTTTATTTTAGCAACCCGAGACTTAACTGATTGAAAGGATGGATTAAAAAAGTAAGTGCATTGCCACTTGCATGCATCACTGTGTGACATCCTACAAATTAAAATCTGTATTCAAGAAATTCTGGAGCCCAGCTGACTTGAATAAGCTGGTTAAAATCCAGCAAACTTACTGGGGGCACTTACAGAAGGAAACTGACCTGCACTTTTAAGTTCTACAAAATATAATCAACAGTGTTTGAAAACATATGTTAGTGAAAACTCATTGAAATCTAATAACTTTCATGGATCGACAGCATCCAAGTGTCAAAACAGTGATTTATTCCAATGCTGCTTTATGGAATACAAGATTATTTAATACTTGGATTCCACTTAACGCACACAACATTTCTCAATTACATAAATATGACTACACCCAAGTGCTAATCATTATCATGGAAAGAAAGCTTTTAATACTTGAACTAAAACATATCAAGAGCTTTTCCATTGTATGTGAAAAATTGTCAAGCCACAATACTGAGCAAGTTACCATCTCCACCCACATAGGAGCTTACATTCAAAGCATGAAATAGTTTTTCTTCTCAGGTTTAATATGAGACCCAAAAGTGTTTCCAGTACTGTACATGTGCACACACACACACACACATCTAGACACACACACGCACTTGCTCAATAATGGGCACACATACACACACACATTCACTCACCTGGAACCCTCCACCACAAACAAACCTTCTGCACCGCACACTCATCCGCATCCACACATACAAATCATCTCTCCAAAACACACACACACGCGCTCCATGACCCCCCCCCACTCCCCTCCCCCGACGTCCCCGCCACACACCCCCCCCTGCACCACACCCCCAACTAATCACTGTCACTGTCATCCTTGGGCCTGCCGAGGGACTTGACAAACTTGTCAAAGTGGGGCTGCAGAGCGGCGTAGCGGTCGATCTGCTCCTTGACGTCCTTGAGGAAGTCCTCTGTGCGCACTGTGGTTTGCTCCATCATGGACAGCTGGGCCATGGGCGCCAGCTGCATCTGGTGGAAGAACTGGCCCAGGTCCATGGCCGGCCCTGCCTCCCGGAACGGAGACTCCTGGAACACACACACACACACACGGTTTTCAAGTACAATCTCAAGGTTCCTATTCTTCTTCTCTCCCAACTCTGTGATGAGGAACTGTTCACCAGATTCCTCAAGCTCTGTTGGCTGTGTGTCAAAGCTTCAGTCACTGCAATTAGAGTGTCCATTCTGCAATGTTGTCATGTCTTTTTTTTTCTGTCTTCTTCTCGGTCTCCCTCCTTCTTAAGGGTGAGGACCGGATGCTAATAAGCTTGTTACCTGTTAATCTATCAATAACTAATAATAATAATAATAATAATGTACATTTATATTCCGCCCTTTCTCTCTAAGAACTCAGAGCGCTTTACATGAAGAAAAATCAGACAGATTACATAAATTATTCATAACCACTCTTTCTCGCCCCCACTCTCCCTTTCCCACTTTTCAAGCATCCAAAGCTGACATGGGTGGTGTCAGAGAACAAGGAAGCTGAGAGTGCTTACAGATAGGTTTTAAAAAGATGATTTTTTATTGATGAGCGAAAAGCAGACATAGAATCAGACGCACGGATATGATGAGGAAGGTTGTTTTAGATGTGAGGAGCAGCAAAGAAGAAAGAACATTCACCTTAGATTCTTGTACTGACATGAGGAAGTTTCAAAAGGTAACCTTGATAATAAAGATTTTGTCTTGTCTTGTCCCTCATCAGTTACTTGGAGGGTTATTTTGGCAAGGCCATTTGATCTTGTTTCTTGGGGTTCACATGAGTTTTTAATAACAAATTTTAAAACTTCTGAAAAACCCCAAATATCAAAAATAAAAAACCACAGCATCAGGAACCAAGATGAAAGGTACTTACTTTGAGAGCTACCTTTTGCCCCTGGAATGAACCATTGTTATCGATTGGAAAGATCCTTCTAGGATCAGTTTTAACAATTTGATAACTGTGCTTTGTTGTTCACCATGGACAGATATTCTGGGGTGGGGGATGGGGCTTCAGAAAAGAGAGCCAAAATTAAAAACATTTTACAAACCTGGATCATTGAAAGAATTAATACATACAAAAAGGCATGTATTTTTTCTGTTTTTTTTTGTTTTACAAATTAACTGAATATCTTAAAAACCTGTACAAACTGTACAGGTCTCTTGAACACAAAACATCATGGTATTCATATAGTACATGTCACTTAAAGAATAGGTTTTTTTTTAAACTGTGAACTGTTCTTATATATGTGTGTGAAATGCTCTTAGATATGTCAATGTAATTTCACATAATCTCGTTGAATACTTAAACATGTAATGTCTCTTTAACCTCTTGACTGCGCTGCTGATGTACGGCGTACATCATGAAATGTCGCTCACCAATGCTGCATTGACTTATGTCGTACGTCATGTTACAATGTTCTATGTTTCAAGTCCCGCATTACAGAAAATACAGTCTGCTAACCATTAACTTAGCTCCCCTGAGAGCTCTTTATCTCCTGAGTTCCATAAGCTAAAAATATTCACCTCATTGTCATATTTATGGTGAAAGTTTTGCAAATTTGTACGAAGCTCAAGTTGTGTTTGCAAAGCCATGGCTGAACACAGACGAACCCCAACACTTGCACAAATACTGGAAGAAATCTTTCACGATGGAAATAGTCGAGATGAAGATTGTGGACTGAATGAGACAGAACTGTGTGAAGTTGCTGCTGAAGATACCGATTTTGACATGGATGGGGGTGGGAGGTGGGACTGCTTGACGAAAATGAACACAGACAAGCTCAGCTGAGGAATCTACTTCCAGTAGGTTATCAGCCATAGCTACTTTCATTTTCTCTGCGTATGTGGGTAGCAGTTTGCAAAGGACAGGAATCAGACCCCTGATACAGTCTGCACTAGTGGGTCATGGTAAAGTATGTGTACTTAATTTAAAAGGGCTGTCCTTGGGAAAAATTATGTAGGAAAAATCCACTTTGATACTTAAGGAAAATACAATTCAAGGTGAAAAAAAGGTGACCCTGCACTACTGTGATGACACACTCTCCCCAGGGAGTGCAGCCTAAATTACACACTCCTTATTCCTTTCCTCAGGGTGGATCTCTATCACATTCACTTTATATTTAGCATCATGTGTCATTTGGTTTCAATTCAGTAAGATGGTGTACTGGCAAGGCTGAAGCATGTGGATGGTTCTATTCAGTGTGATTGTATTTATTGTGATCAAGTGTGTTGTCAAATGATAGTTGTGTTGATTGTCACAGGTGGCACTATGTGGCAGTCAGAATCTAATTTTAAGACACAGGGCACATACAGCCGATAAGACATAGTGGCAAGATCTGATTAAAAAGAAAACTGTTGTACCTTACAAGCCGGAAATTACGGTACATATCGTGTGGGTGGTTTAATGCTCGTGGTAATGCGTTTTGATTGGTCTTATAACAGACTGTTTCAACAAAACATTCAGTTTCTATGTTAGATTAAGAAACTGATCTCATAATACCAATATTAACATTAGCAGTAAGGTGAATTCAAGAAAATAAGAAACTTGAAGGAAAAAAATTTTTTAAAAAGAAGAAGAAAAGACAGAGGAAGAAAAAAAGAAAACACAGAAATCATACCCCCCGCACCCCCCAAAAACTACCAACACAATTCCAACCCCATGCAGATAGAGAACACTCACCAGCATGACAAAGCTGTCGTCACTGGGACTGTTGCTCCTCTCCCCCTCTTCCTCCCCCTCCTCAGCGCCACTGTCATCATCGTCATCGCTCTTCTCCTTGGACTTGGCCTCCACCTCCTCTTTCTTCTTCCCTCTCTCCCCCTCCTTCTCCTCCTCCTGGCAGGAAATGTCGGATGTGTCATCGTCCACGCTGGACTCTGTCTCCGACAGGCCAGCCATGAGGGTGGCGAAAGGCACTTCCTCTGCTTTTTCCGAAGGGACAGGCTGAACGCCCACATCCATGAAGACACTCCGCACAGGAACAGGTTCCATCTGAGGGCTGCCCGACACATGCATGCACACATCTCTCACTGCTTGCCTTTTAAAAAAAACTTTTGTTAAAAGCTTTCACCATTTTTGGAACACGTTCAATCTCAGGACTGCACAACCCATGCATGCATATGTATATATACATATCATTTCTCGCTTTTTTGCAATCTTTGGGAACAAATTCAATCTCAGGACTGCCCAACACAATCATCACTCATCTGAAACTGTAGCTCCGCTTCTCTCACTCTCTCTCCATTATCTTTGTTATCTTTGTTGTAATTTTGAGCACAATGATGCATACAGTTCCTATTAAATCTAAGCTCACTTTACTACACTGCTACCACTGTCAACATCATATTTCTTATCATATGTATTATAAACATGCAGATTGCTTTTAATAATATATGTTTTTCTTCCCTTTTGAAGTGTTCAAGATTTTAAAATTGTTCAGTATTACATGTAACTTATAGCATAAAAAAAACCCTCATCATGAAAATGACAAAGAGAGAGAGAAATTTTAGAGAAGACAGACATAAATACCAAAGGAGACAGAGATAAATACTCGACAAGAAAGATGAAGAGATAAACACAGTTAGAGAAAACAGACACAGACAAACAGAGGAAAGAGACAATCAACAAGAAAACAACAACAACAGACTCCAGCTTCAGCCTCACGACGGGCGCAACAGCCGAGTGGTAAAGCGATGGACTGTCAATCTGAGGGTCCCAGGTTCGAATCACGGTGACGGCACCTGGTGGGTAAAGGGTGGAGATTTTTACGATCTCCCAGGTCAACATATGTGCAGACCTGCTAGTGCCTGAATCCCTTTCGTGTGTATATGCAAGCAAAAGATCAAATACGCACGTTAAAGATTCTGTAATCCATGTCAGCGTTCGGTGGGTTATGGAAACAAGAACATACCCAGCATGCACACCCCCGAAAACGGAGTATGGCTGCCTACATGGCGGGATAAAAACGGTCATACACGTAAAGGCCCACTCGTGTACACACGAGTGAACGTGGGAGTTGCAGCCCATGAACGCAGAAGAAGAAGAAGAAGAAGAAGAAGCCTCACGATTTCTTTGCCGTTTCTTTCCTCTTCTTCTTCTTCTTCTCTTTCCCACTGGTGGCGTCTGCTTTCTCCTCCAACCCGTCAATGCTGTCTGTGAGCGTGGCGCTGGCCTCGTTGATCTGGGGGAGGGGGGCCAGGGGAGGGGGTGGGGACAGGCTGCACACAGTGCCCTCTGGTGGACTGGTGGAGAAGGTGGAATTGAAGGTGTCCTGCTTCTCCTGGCTGTCCAGGTACCGCAGGTCCTCCACGGACGTGGGGCTGCCACAGCCAGCACACAGTGACACACATCATCCTTCACACACATCGTCAATGACACACATGACGTACATGACCAATGAGACATGACAGACATGATCAATGACAGACATGGTAGACATGATCAATGATAGACATGACCTTTCTTGAATACATTATCTGTATCCGTAAGGGTCAGGTCAGGTCATTAGATCTGCTACTGGTAACCTGTAATCCAGTACAACCTGTTCAGGGTCGGGTTGCCGGCGACTAAACCGGCACTCCCACCGCTCCCTTCCAGGACTGGTGAGGCGGGTGGCTAGACACCGTTATGGAATTAAAAACGAGATCCATAAAAGGGGCGTCGGCTCAGGAGAGCCACGGACGGCCATCTAGCTCCACCGTGCTGTGTGCATGCCACATGCAGTTGGCCCCCAGGGTGTGTCTACCCATGCATGCGAAGTCTGGATCCGGCAGAATCTGCGGAAGAAACCTTTTGGTTCAACGGAGAGGAAGGTGGTTACAGCAACGCACTGTGAAGTGCAGAGAGCAAGATGAGACACCGAAAGGGTATCTTGGTCATACACTGCATCCGTGCTCATCCTCCAGTCGTCTCGACTTAGTCTTGCCACTGGAAATTGGTGGACCCGACAAGAGAGTGAGGTCGATGTTGCGCAACTCCTCTTCACTTAAAACAAATTCATCGTGCAAGTCATCAGTCACCCTTAATGACCTTTCATCCTTCATCATTTCATCACCCCCAAGTCCTGTGGCGACAGGCGAGCGACAAACGACAGGTGTGGGTACACTGGCAGTTGCAGCCGCAGACCTGCACGCAGGCGGCTCAGGCCATAGGGTCATTCTTTGTCGACAGGAGCAGCGATGGAGCTCGGCAGCCGTCTGAGCAGCCCTCTTTAGGAATGCACTGCTCACCTCCCTGGCATGAGGAAGGGGCTAGAAAAGGTGCCCTAAAAATTGCCTGCTCCATATCACCCTGGCCAGCATACCGCAGCTGGCGGGTACCCTACATCAGCGGTCGAAACAAAGAGAAAGAAAAGAAAAAAACAAGGATCGTTCCTCTCACCAATGGTGCTTGGAACATAAGGACTCTCCTGGACAGAGATAACGCGGACAGACCCCAAAGGAGAACGGCACTAGTTGCATCCGAACTCGCCAGATACAACACTGACATCGCAGCCTTGAGTGAGACTCGGCTTGCAGGCGAAGGCGAGCTCTGTGAACGGGGATCTGGTTACACCTTCTTCTGGAGTGGACAAGGAAGTGAAGAGCGACGTGAGGCTGGCGTTGGTTTTGCAGTAAAACCAGCACTTGTCAGCAAGCTAGCTGGAATCCCAAAGGGAGTCAACGATAGGCTTATGACCATGAAACTCCACTGGCATCTCGCCAGAAGCACCTCACCATTGTCAGTGCCTACGCCCCAACCATGACCAACCCGGATGAAGTGAAGGCGAAGTTCTACGAGGACCTTCACTCTGTCATTGCTGCTATCCCTAAAGGAGACAAGCTCATCATTCTTGGGGACTTCAATGCTAGAGTTGGCTCTGACTACATCTCCTGGGATGGAGTGATTGGAAAGCACGGCGTGGGCCACTGCAACCCAAATAGATTGCTTTTGCTTCAGACCTGTGCAGAGCACGAACTGCTGATAACCAACACAGTTTTCTGCCTCCCTACCCGTAACAGGACGTCATGGATGCACCCTCGCTCAAAGCATTGGCATCGCATGGATTATGTCATCGTCAGGAAAAGGGATAGGCAAGATGTACGTGTAACAAAGACCATGTGCGGCGCCGAGTGTTGGACAGACCATCGCCTTGTAGTCTCGAAGCTGAATATTCAAATCCAGCCCAAGAGACGCCCCCAAGGCCAGAAGGCTCCAAAACGGCTCAACATCCCTAAGCTGAAAAACATCACCATCAAACAGTCCTTTGTGGAGCTGCTGGAAGATCGTCTGGAATCCGCCTCTCTGGACAACCAGAATGTGGAGTCTGACTGGAGGACCCTGCGTGAGCTGATCTATAGTACAACTTCAGAGACCCTGGGACCCATGACCAGAAAGCACAAAGACTGGTTTGATGAAAACTGTGATGAAATCAAGCAGCTTCTGGATGAGAAACGCCGTCTGCATCAAGCCTACCTGAGCAACCCAAAGTCCACATCAAAAAAGGATGCGTACAATCATCAATGCCATCCGCAGGACTGTTCAGCAAAAGTTACGCCTGATGCAGGATAAGTGGCTGAGTGACAAAGCTGATGAGATCCAGGGATATGCTGACCACGGCGGCACAAGGCAGCCCATTTAGTTTTGGCGCGAAGTGGAGGGGAGAGGGATGAACAGCAAGCGAGCGCGAGACGTTGGAAAGGTGATAGCCTGGACAGACAGGCAGGCAGTATATGGGGCAGCGCTCTGCCGCACCACTAACTTCGCGCTATTCTCAGTGGAGCGCATGTTACACGGGCAGTGTGTACAGCTGTGAACAGCTTCGCTGCTGCTGATAAACTGTCAGAAACAGGGTTATGTGCTTTTAAAAAATAATACTCTGTGTCAGAATGCAACAAGAAGGGCGCTATGGGTGTGAATGGATGTGTGATTCTCTGACAAATTTAACGATACCAAACATGAGTAGGTTTAATTTCCTACAGGCAGTGTACAAGCGGTACAAAACTTAGCGAGCACACGAACATTCTGTTCAAACTGAGGAACACACACGAAATGTAGTTCAAATTCAACTCCGTGTTGTGTGTGTATATCACTTTAGTTCGAGATAAAACATCATGATATACATGCATGTCTCCACAATACAACTGGAAGGAAAATATAGCTGATACTGTTACCTAGAGGTGGCAGACCACCCCGGAATTAGTGTCAGCTCCACTGAGAACTGCTGCCAGCCACCTAAGTTTCACACTTCTCTCAACATCACGGGAAGAGAGACAGACAGACAGATATGCAGGGACAGACATACTGAGAAACAGAGGAACGTGTACGGAGAGAGAAAGGGGAGAGGCACAGAGAGAGAGGGAGAGAGAGAGACGCACAGAGAGAGAGAGAGAGAGAGAGAGACGCACACAGACAGGGGGAGAGAGATTTTCGCCGACTGGATGTTTTGCGTGTCAGTATGTGTGCCTTTGCTTGCAACATGCATTTGGTCATTCTAAAAGATACACCTTGACGATACCATGCTTTTAGTAAACAATCACAATGTAACGTACTGACATGCACATGTAAGTTCTAAATAATAAAATACATTCCTACCTGAACTTATAAATCCGTATGAATCCTTGTTTGTAGTTGGTAATCCACTCAGTTGAAGTGTGACACTGACTAAACTCAAACATTTTTTCTTTTCTTGTTTTTTCCTTACAATGTGTGTGTGCAGGAGGGAGGGATTCAGGGTGGCTGAAAATTTCTTTATTCTTTACTTTTTGATTTGTGCCGTGGTTCTCCTGCTTGGGGTACGACTTGCTGAAGCATGGGGGAGACAATAGTCATGTGCTCTTGCATGATGACACGTAGTTTGTCATCTTGTGACTGCATCCCTAATACTTTCTTTTAGAGTGAATTGACGACTGCGTGTGTTGCCTCCCCCACTTGTTCCCCGTGTAGTGCCAGGCCAAAACCGTGAGAATAAATGAATGGAATGCAGTGATTTTCTAGGATGTGTTGCTTGGGAATGATGCGTGTTTGTGGGAATTGTTGGCGGAAGAAAGACATGTACTGTTTGATGTCACTATCCAGTGTGTCAACGTCACTGTCTGTCAAGGGTCTTTGATGTGAGATGTTTAGTGAATGCGTGAGAACAGCATGTTTAGTGTTTTAAACTTCTGGGAAATGTTCCTAGCTCTGAGGTTTATGTCCGCGTCTTGAGTCAGTTCACCTGTTTTCTTGACTACACTGTCACTGATGTGTTCTATTGTTTCTGGCTTGAGATATTTGTGACAGTGGTTTCCAATGAATGATGCTCTGTGGTATGCCTGTCTGTGTATTTTATGCTGTTGAAGTACAGCACCTAAGTGTTGTGTGACAGGGCCAGCCAGGTGTGGAAGGTCAAGCTGTGTCTTGAGATATTCAATGTCTGCATCTTTTTCTTCTACCATATCTGCTAGCTCACGTTGCTGTTTTTGGAAATCACTGAGTGGTGTGCTGTCTCCTTCAGGCTCGTTAAATACAATCCTAGTTTCTAGCAATCTCTTTTCTTCTTCAGCACTTTGGATCTGACTCAGCTTGTCTACAAACTCAGAAAAGGCTGAGTCGCTGTCTATCTGTTTTCCCTGGCTGGTTACTGACTCTCATATCTTTTTGTCAAGAGAATGACACTCCCCCTCCAGCAGGTCATGGTGTTTTCTGACCACTCCCAGAAGAATGTGCAGGTATGGGGGAGCCACTTGGCTAAGTTCTATGTCAACAATAGGCTCCCTGACTACATTGTTGTGCAGGTTGGCGATTTTCTGCTTGGAGTGTTTGTATTTGCTGTTGTCTGTCTTGATGCCCTGTAATGTGCGCTGTGTGATGTTGCCTTCATTGCTGTGAGGTGGATTTTGTGTTTGTGATTTGGATGCTGTGCAGTATAAACATGGGTGTGTCCCCTGAGCACCTGACAGTCCATACAGTTTGAGGAGAAAGTCATAGTCCCCAAACAAGGTCACTTTGACTCTCTTGTTTCGCCATGTCATTGACTGTAGAGCAGCTAACTGTTCTTTGTAGGGTTCTAAGATTTTTCTCAAATTGTCTGGACTGTCCTTGCAGTCTACAATGGCCAGGAGACACATGCTGTGTTTTGAGTTGGGGTTGGTGAGATTTGCAATTTGAAGCATGAGTTTGAATGTCCCCCCTCCATGGTCCCCTCCAATTTTTACCCATATCTCATCCTGCGGTATTCTATCATCATGCCATGTCAACTTGTTTTCTCTGTTGTACTGGTCTAATAAGTTTTCTACCATCTTTGGAATGTCTTTGATTTTTCCTACTGTTGTTTCCTCCTCTGTTTGTCTTCCCTCTTTATCAACAAAGATGAGTTTTGTCTTTTCTATTTCTACCTCCCCAAACATTGCTTCTTTCTGCACCTCCCTCTCCTTCCTTTCCCCTTCATGTTCCACACCAATACTGGCATAAAACCTCTTTTGTATCCTGTGTTGTGCCCAGCTTAACCCCATGGCAGCTCTCAGTGCAGACCCTTGTTTTTTGGTCACTTTCACTGGGCCACATCCAGCAGCTTGCAGTATCTGTTGTCTGTGGCTCTGGGCCGATCTTTTGATTTCTGACCCCTGCTGTTTTACTATGGCTTCTTTACTTTCCCTGAGATGTGCTTTCTAATTTTTTGCATAATTTGAGACCGTTTTTTCTTCAGAGGAGATGATGCTATGGCAGATGATTTGCGGGGTTGTGTGACTTTTTTCAACACTATTGGCTGACCTCCAGTTTTGCATCTGACTGTTGATTTGTCTCCTGACTTAAACATTTTCCTATGTGTTAGTTGTGTGTATAACTTTTCTTCTTCTTCAGTGAGAGATTTATTGAGATCCTCATCCTCTGAGTCAACATACACCGTCTTACGTTTCAATTGTGCGATGGGTGATATAGCTGCGTCAGTGACAGGTGTTTTGGGTGTGATTGGAGATGTGTTTGTGCACAGCGTTCTTGTTTTTTTGACTGGTGTTGATGTGGACTGACAAAATGACGTTGACACACTGTCGTTGGTATCTAAGCAGCGGTCAGACGGATCAAAACTGTCATCTGTGCATTTTTTTACGGGTGCTGATCGTCTTTTTTTCGGACGACCAGACTGACTTTTTGAGTGATGAAAAGAGCATGTTGTGCACTGATCCAAAGATAGATCTGGATCGAAAGTTGTCCAGATTTCTGACATTCTGTCAATGTCAAGTGCAACATTTTCATTTGCAGTTTTGAACTGAGAATTTCCAAGAGTATGTTTCATTTTTATCAGTTTTTTGTAGCACTTGATACAAATGCATGTGGGATGTTTGCCCTCTTCATCATTCAAAACATCTAGACTGAAAAAACGAAACAGTTCAGAAGAATACTTGGCACAAAGTCTTGCATTTAACCCCTTGTCTTTAACTCTTCTGAGAACCCGCTCACCACACACACGACACATATAATCCAAACATCTCAAGTGTTCACTGAAGGTGTGTTGTCCAGTCAGCAAAGCTGCCGCTACCGCACCAGATTCCATTTTTGTCGGCACTCACACACACGCACTTAGGTCAAATAACTGGATGTAACACAAAAACGCGGACAGTATCTGGTAAATCACGCGACACACTTAAAGTTCACATTCACTGGAATCATGCACACAAAAATGACAGCAAACAAAAGTGACTGTGCATGAATATGATGAAATGAAAATCACTTATTAAACAATACACCTTTCTCTGCTGGAAACATAGCACAAAGAGCGCGGCGCGCGCTCCCCTTCCCCCCCCCCCCCCCATCCCAGTGGAATCTAGGTCAGCAGCAGTGCTCCTGACCGCTCACTGAACTCTGGAACTAAATAGCTCTGCTGGAAGTTAAGTGGCAGAGCCGTGTGACAGGCACGATACGAAGAGGTTCTATGATGCCTTAAAAGAAGTCTACAGCCCCACATCCTCAGGATCATCCCCCCTCCTCAGTGCAGATGGGAATACCTTGATCACCAAGAAGGAGAAAAAACGCTGGGCTGAGCACTTCAACAGTGTCTAAAATCGCCCTTCCTCCATAAATGATGAAGCCATAGACCATCTCCCACAAGTCCCCATCAACGAAGCACTGGACGATCCGCCAACACTTCTTGAGACCCAGAAAGCAATCCGTCTGCTATCCAGTGGCAAAGCACCTGGCTCAGACTCCATACCAGCAGAGGTTCACAAGGATGGAGGCACTGTGCTGACTGAGAAGCTTCATCAGCTGTACTCACTCATGTGGAAAGAAGAGACGATCCCCCAGGATTTCAAAGATGCATCTATCATTCACTTGTACAAGCGAAAGGGGAACTGGCAAGCCTGTGATAACCATCGGGGCATTTCCTTGCTCTCCATCGCAGGCAAGATACTTGCCAGGATCCTACTAAACCGCCTCACAGCACACCTTGACAGAGGTCATTTGCCTGAGAGCCAATGTGGATTCTGAAAGAGCGCGGAGCCACCGACATGGTGTTTGCTGAAAGGCAGCTGCAAGAGAAATGTCAGGAGCAAAATGCTGATTTGTTCTCCACCTATGTCAACCTCACTAAGGCCTTCGACACCGTGAGTAGAGAGGGACTGTGGAAGATCATGGCCAAGTACAGATGCCCTCGGAAATTTATTTCCTTGGTCAGCCAATTCCATGAAGGCATGCAGGCTTGAGTCCAGGACAATGGCGAAACATCTGCTCTTTTTGCTGTCACAAATGGTGTCAAGCAAGGCTGCGTCCTGGCTCCAACGCTGTTCAGTCTCATGTTCTCTGCAATGCTTACTGATGCCTTCAGAGATGGCGATGTTGGAATCGGCCTAAAGTAAAGAACAGATGGCAAGCTGTTTAACCTCAGAAGGCTTCAAGCAAAAACGAAGGTCATGACAGACATCATCAGAGACTTTTTGTTTGCTGATGATTGTGCCCTCAACTCTGGATCTGAAGCTGACATGCAACTCAGCGTCGACAAGTTTGCCACTGCCAGCAGGAACTTCGGCCTTACCATCAGCACGAGGAAAACTGAAGTTCTCCATCAGCCAGCCCCAGGGAAACCCTACATTGAGCCCAACATCACAATCAACGGTCAGAGACTCAGTGCGGTGGAGCGGTTCACATACCTTGGCAGCACACTGTCACGAAATGCGACCATCGACGATGAAGTGAACGTCAGGATTGCAAGAGCAAGCGCAACTTTTGGTAGACTCAATGCAAATGCCTGGAACAGAAGAGGCATTAGTCTTGAGACCAAGCTAAAGGTCTACAGAGCAGTAGTTCTCCCCACACTACTGTACACCTGCGAAACTTGGACAGTGTACCAACGACATGCCAAGAAGCTGAACCACTTCCACACAACATGCCTCAGGAAGCTACTGAACATCAAGTGGCAAGACAGGACCCCAGACACAGAGGTGCTCGCAAAAGCCACTCTTCCCAGCATCTTCACCATCCTGATGCAGTCCCAGCTTCGCTGGGCTAGACACGTGGCGCGCATGCCAGACCATCGGCTGCCCAAAAGGCTCTTCTATGGTGAGCTGCAACAAGGGAAGAGATCACACGGAGGTCAGAAGAAGCGCTTCAGAGATACTCTGAAAGTCTCTCTGAAAGCGTTTGGTATCAACCCTGACTCCTGGGAGGAATCTGCAGTGGACCGTGACAAATGGCGCGCTGCTGTGCACAAAGGCACCATGTTGTGCGAGGCCAACAGGACTGCTGCAGCTGTTCAAAAGAGGCAGGCCAGAAAGTCACGGGCAAACAAGCTCCCTGACAATGATATGCCTGTCTTTGTCTGCCCCAACTGTCAGCGAACATTTCGTGCGCAGATTGGACTATTCAGCCATCTGCGCATTCACAGAAAGATTCATGAGCATCCTCCCCCCCACCCCACCACCACCCTCCCCCCATCCCCCAGCTGGATGACAACGATGGTCATCATCGATCTCGATGGACACACCACCACCATCTGTATCCGTATCCCCAAAATAAGACAGATGGGCTGGGTTACATTAGTGATCTTAGTAGTGACTAAGTATGTCTATAAGTCTATGGAATTAGTGCAGACTTCAGAAAATTCTTAACACTTAGCAAGCTAAGTGCTGCTATGATTGCTCATGCAACCTAGATGTGCTGTTATGTCTTTCACTAATGCTATGACTAGTCACCTCATGCTTAAGAATCCTGTTACAGAAATCTTGACTCCAATATCTTATTTATGCCACACACCATCACACACTATCTCCCATCCCACTCTGAAAAAAATCGGAAAAAGGATGCAATAGCCCACTGTAACTACAAATTAAAATATAAATCAAATGAAAATTACACACAATCTTATAAAACAAAACAGCAGCAGTTTACCACAATGCTGCACACAGTAACAACCAGTCAGCAATCCACATTCCTGGCAGTGAACAAACCATCAGTTTTGGCCAGGCTCTCTCTCTCACACACACACACACACACACACACACACACACACATGATCAACACTCTCACTCACTTTCTGAACTTCCTGTTGCAAGGCTTGGGTTCAGACACCTGGCCAAGGCTGGGCTCACTGAAATGGTCGATCTTGGGGAACAGCGGTATTCCAGACCTGGGCTGCTGGGGCATCTGGGGCTTGGTGGTGTAGGAGAACGTCACCTGGATCGTCCCCATCGGCGTGGCCACCGCCCCAATCCGCCGTGTCTGCACGTCCTCCATCAGGATACCCAGGTTCGGGGGCCCCACTTTATACCTGAAGGTCAAGACCCATTTTTTGCTGTTGTCATTTTGACAGTAACTTTTTTTTTTTTTCGCTTGAACAATTACCTGACTTAACCAGTTATTCTCAGTTCAACCAAGTGCAGTGCTTCCACACCAAAGGAATGTGTTTCCACTCTTACTTTATCACCACTTGGATCAAAGTCAAAGCCAAACCTTAGCCCAATGATGGAGGCATAGAATGAACTTCATATCAATGTCAACAGACAACAGGTTCTTTGTTCCACAGGTCACATAAAACACACAAGGAATGTGCTGCTCAGCAGAACATGACAAGATCACACATTTTGCAAGAATTAAACATTACAATCCAACATCTGAACATGCAGTAAAGAAAAATACCATGCACACACATGTGAGTGTGTATGTGCTTTACTGAAACCTGAGTCTTCTTCTTCTTCTTCCTCATTCGCCTCCCAGTAGATAAGCAGCCCGGTGTCCTCGATGAAGGCTGCCGTCCGTCGCAGCTCCTCCAGGGTGCCGCACAGTTTGGCTTCCACTGCTGTTGGTGTTGGCCAGTACTTCCTCCTGGATGCTGCATGTGTCCTACAGTTTGGAAGGATGTGGTCAGTTGTCACTGGTCCCTCACCACAAGGGCACTCTCCACTCTGTCCAATGCCAAATTGTGTGTGCATGTGGTGGAGCAGGCGGTTGTGTCCAGTCCTCAGGCGGAAGATCTTGACCTGTTCCCGTCGTTCCAGCAAATGGTATCTGTCTTCTGGGTTATATTTGGGGTGTTGGAAGCACCACTTTATTCCTTGCTGTGCCTTGATGATTGTCTTGATTTCATCGTAAGACACCAGTTTGTTGGCCTGCTCCATCTGTGCACCGTCTTTTGCCACAGTGTGCTGGTACCCCTTGTATTACCACTTTCTCTACTCTGGCACTCAGGGCAACAAGGGCTGAAGTGAGATGGTTCTGTTCTTTGCAGCGGGAGTTCTTGAGGGCTTGGAGTACGGAGAGAGTGTCTGAGAACACCACCATCTGCCCTGTTGTTCTTGTGGAGTTCTGCGAGACTTGTGGCTGCCTCACAGAGGGCTTCTCGCTCAGCTCGGAAGTTGGTGGAGTATTTTCCTGTTGGGATTGCAATATCTTCATCTCCGTCTTTGTATCGGAGGAAGATTCCAGCTCCACCATCCCTCATTGCTTCTGTGGCGGAGCCATCTGTAAAGACATGGGTCCAGTGAAACCTGAGTGAATGACACAGGAAACAAATGATGAGCACCCAAAGGCAGCGCTCAGTCGGCTCTAACAGATTGGAAGCCTGTTGTGCAAATGACCCCATCTTCATAAAGCACTTGGACCTTGGTCTTTGACCAAGTCAGGCACTATATAAGTATCCATACCATTCGTCATCATCAAGGCCACTGCATCTTGTTAACAGCCTTTTAGTCACCTATCAAAACCAAAGCCAAAACAGTGAACTTACTGATAGTGGATCTGGAAGTCGTCCTTCTTTTGGCGCTGAGCGAGGCGGTAGGCTGGCGCCACCCTTGAGACACAGATGATGGATTTCAGAGCTGAAGTCATCCGCCCATAAAGAGTGCTGGATACCTGAAGTCACACAAACTGATCAAGAGAAAAAGCTAACCATTGGTCAGAACAAAGTGGCAGAAAAAGCAATAGTAATTACCATAAAGGGGTCAATAACTAATGGTCAGAAAAAGTGGCAAAAAGAGCAACAGATCTATTACCATAATAATCCAGCCTGCAATGCGCAATACCGCATTAAGGCACACCCCCTGATTTTAAAGAAAGAAGTTATTTTGAACTTGTACAAGGCATACAAATCTGATAAGCTGCATCTGCCATAAAGTGAAAGTCCTCCACTTTGTCTCTGCCAACAGCAGATGGGTTTTTTTTCTGAGTAGTGACATCATCTTCAGAAAACTGGATTGGAATCCAACTTATTTTTGTCTGCTTTTGACTCGGATCTGTTACTCTGTCTACTCAGTTATCTGCTGCTTTCTTCATTTTACTTTGATTTTTTCCCAATTCTCCAGCATCCAGTCCAATGTACGTTGTTGTAAATTCATTAACTTGCCCCATCAGAATCCAGTCTGCTGACTCTGCTTTTCAGTCCCATCCACCATTTTGCTTTGAATTCTTTCGGAAAATGATCAGTTCACTTCCAATTTCTCAACATTCACCTATAAATTTATCCCAACTCAGATACTGTTCTTTCCTCATAGCCTAAGGGCGAACTGCTAACTCTAACTGCTATTGTTTTCAGTTGTCTTCTTCTTCTTTGTTCATGGGCTGCAACTCCCACGTTCACTAGTATGTACACGAGTGGGCTTTTATGTGTATGACTGTTTTTACCCCACCATGTAGGCAGCCACACTCCATTTTCAGGGGTGTGCACGCTGGGCATGTTCTTGTTTCCATAACCCACTGAACGCTGACATGGATTACAGGATCTTTAACGTGCGTATTTGATTTTCTGTTTGCGTATACACACAAAGGGGGTTCAGGCAAAAGCAGGTCTGCACACATTTTGACCTGGGAGATCAGAAAAAGCTCTACCCATTACCCACCAGGCGCTGTCACCAAGATTTGAAACCATGTGTAGTATAAGATTTGGTTTCAATTTGATTTGATGGTGAACATGAACCATGTTAAATCAAACAGTGGTAAGACTGTTCAAAGCATTGCTGTTCTGCGTGATCATGAGCATTTATTGTGATCCACAATGTTGTCCTCTACTGAGTCTGTTGTGTCAGAAGGCTCCACGTAATGGTCTGAATTTTGTTTTCATACACAGATAGGGCGCATACAACTGATAAGATACAGGGTTCAGTTTTTAGTATAAAAAAGCACAAAAAAAAGCAGTGCCTTGTACAAGTTATAGACAAAAAATATATGTATTCACATTAATTCAAAGGTATCAACAATGACTCATCAGAACAAAGTCACAGAAAGGGTGTTAGAATCTGTTTCACTATTTACAGTAAGGGAGCAAAAATCACTGGTCAGAACAAAGTGGCAGAAAGAGCGACAGATCTAGCTAGTACAGTATAAGGGGTTAAGGAATGGGGAAGCTGCAAAGCAATCTATTGTCAATGTATGGTCAATGAAACAAAAATGGACTTTTGCTCTTAATCTTAAGGGGATCAGTGGGCGGTTCTGTCAGAAATTCTGGTGTCATACAGACTGAAGCAGGAATACTTATTTGCCTCTGTTACAGGATTCATATTGAAATTAAGTGAACTTTTGATTTATATGGGGTGTGTAATAATGTCTACTCATATGCTGTGTTCATAACGCCACCCACACACAATGCTCACAGAAAGAGCAAGAAAAATTAAGTGCCTGCATAACAGACAGCACACAAAGAAACACACAGAAACAGAACTTGTCAGACAGTGCAAAGAAAGAAAAAGTGCATAACTTTCACAAACATTAGACGCTATGTTTTTCTGCCCTTCTTTTGTTTCAGATGTGTTTCAAATAATTCAATAACTCTAAATATCTTTTCTTTTCTTTCTTTTTTTTTTTAAAGCTATATTTCTACAAATGTGAAATGCAGAACTGCATACTGAATGTAAGATTCTGAGAATGATAAAAAAAGAAAAAGACGTTTCACTGAAAACTGTCACCATTGTGTGAGTGAAACTTAACTCATTCTACTCCAGGCATGAGTTAACTCATACCATGACTACTTATGCTGTGGACCAGGTACAAGTATTCCGGTACCAACACACTATCCTTGCTAAAATGTATCATTGCTTAGTTCAGTTGGCTGTATAAGCTGAACCATTTACAGATTCAGGAAGCATGAAAACAAAGCTTTGTCGGACCAATGAAATCAACAATTCTCCATCAATTTTCTGTCTAGAATTTTTCAGTTTTTTAGTAGAAACACCCAGTTGTTGTTTTTACAGCAGTGGTCTCATGTAGTACTGGTCCAGGGGAGTTCAAGAAGGCATGTAGCTGTGGGGCAAAATGAGTTAAGAAATACAGTCTTTGAGCGACTGGTTGCCTCACACGAGTCACAAGACAAAGATGGAGACAGGAGACATGACAGAAAAATAATCTGATCAACAAACTTCATTTCAGTACATGTATTCAGCAAATGTCAACGACTGCATATGCTCTGACCTCCTACACATATAGCACACACCAGCCAGTGTTCAGTTGATCTTCAACCAATATTCAAAGTCTTACAAACATGCATAAAATCTAACTGTCAGTGTAACTACAAAGTAAAAGCATGCCATACAGGAAACACTACAAAGCTGCTAAAATATTGGGGATAAAAACCAAAAAAACCAACAAAAAAAAAAAATATATATATATATATATATAACCCAGCCCCTCTCAATCTCACCTTGACATCAGGGTCACAATTATCAACATCTAGTGACAATGACCACACCTCCAGGAAGATGTATGCATTGTTCTCCTTTGTCTTCAGTGATATCTCCACGTTGACGGGCTGGGCTAACACAGGGCCTGAACCCAGTGTCTTTCTTGCCACCGCCGACAGTTCTGGAATGTCTGGAATGGGCAGGGTGAACTGAAACAACACAACAATTGCTTCCTGGATTCATGTCTGGCTGACTGATGCCAAATTATGTGAAATGATGCATGAATGAATGAAAAATACATGTGCAGAACAAGAATGATAAATACAATGAAAGACTAACAAACAATAAAGAGTGGTACCTCTCTCCATACGCAAGTTACACAACTCTGCTTTTACTTGGTCTTTCATAATAAATTTTACCTGTGTTTTAGCTGAATTGGTAGCATAAGCAGCATTGATTTGAAGTTGTGTACCTTGTGTACGGAGAGAGTTACCACTCTTTATTGCTTGTTAATCATTTACTCTCCCACTCATTCTTCTTTTACAATAAAAAAAGATTTCAGACTTAGTATGTGTAACAATTGAATATGAATGTGGCAATAATGGAAATAAAGTAACAATTGGAAATGGTAAGCAAAATGAAAGAAAACAGATTACTAACAAAATCATAATTTACATGAAATGAGGAAAAACAAAAAGACATGTCCAAAATAAGACTGGTGAACAAAGTTAATAAATACCACAAATTACAATCTATATCAAATGATGAAATAACAAAAATGTAATATTATGAAAAATGGACAAAAAAATATATATATTAAATCTGCCTATTCTAGAGTTACCAATATACCACACATTCATTTCTTTAAACATAATTTTTTTTATTTTTTTTTTTTATAATGCTTCAAGTTTGTCAAAAAGGTGTTACTGCATTTATATACCACTACACTACACTATACTATACTATATCTGCAAGGCACATGTTTAACAACAACATAATCCAATATGCTTGTCAGGCCTTGTGTGCAAGCTTCCTATCAAAGTGGATTTCTTTTTACATAATTTTGCCAGAAGACAACACTCTCCTTGCCATGGGTTCTTTTTCAGTGCACCAAGTGCATGCTGCACATGGGACCTTGGTTTATCATCCCATCTGAAAGATGCTCAGTTTGATTTTCCAGTCAAACTTGGCAGAAAGGGCAAGAGCAGGATTTGAACTCGCAGACTCTCTGCATTGGCAGCTGAGGATTTCAACCATTCTGTCTCATTCGTTCCTCAGACATACAGATTTTGACTAAAGAGACAATATCACAATCCTAGCTGCAATGACTGATACACAAACATTAGTAAATAGGTAAATAAACACAAAAAATCACAGAACTGAAGACATGGCTGTCCAGTGGACAACCAGTTCGTAGAATGTTACCACAATATCAGTGAACTTAGGACTGCACTGCACAACACAAGAGAAAAATGATGACTTGGATGGTAAAGACAGTGATGAGAAGAGAGCAGCAGTAAGCAGATAAATGGAGCACCAGCCAACACAGCTAAATGCTGCAAATGGGACCAACTGGTACTGACACTGGAAACAAAAACACAGGCGACACATGTCCAGCAGAGTGGAGCACACAGAACACAGAAACGTGGCCATCTGGAGGAAAAACAATCCTCTCTTGAGGGAACCAACAGAACAAAAAAGCCCCAAACCAAAACAGGAATGACTTTCCTCCAAGAAGGCTGTGGCCACAACAACAACAACAACACACACACAAAAAAAAGGCCTCGGAAAGTCCTACTGACAGGAGAAAGAGAGACTTGAAACTCTGCTCAGCAGTGACAGAAACACATGACAAAACTCCACAACTGGACAAGAAAAATGTAAAACCAAGAGTGAAACACACAAAATGCACAGACTAGTGAAAAGAATAAATGGGGAAGGGCACGCACAAAACAGAACTCTACACTTGATTGTCATGAGTTGTGTGACACACGGTATAAAACTTCTGTACATGTTAAGATGATGTAACTACAAGACTTCAAGAGACTCACATAAATATAAATATAATTACATAATGAATTATGAAATTTATATGATTTTATTTGATAACATGCAATATACAGATCTATAACATTAACATCATTATGCTAAATGATATGATATGACATATTATTTTATTAACTTGATATTAACATTTTAGCAGAACTGGACTTTCCCATCTTGACTTCTTTTGTGTGTGTTTGTTGTAACTTACATCATAAGTTGCATATTAGTTATTACTGTGGAGTAGCAAACACTGAAACAGCCTGTCACACTGACACACAGACCCTGGCAATATCCACATTTCTTCCCCTGTGTTCTTTCAATTCACTGTCGTTCCTAAGATGGAATAATCGTAGGTTTGTTTAAATAACATTGTAACACATACTCCACATTTCTTCCTGTCAATAGGCGTAAAGAAGGTCAGTCAAAAAAGTGGAGGGGAAGAAATGTAGAGTATATTACAATACTATTACCAATTTACAACTTTTCCATCTTATAAATGGAAATGTACAGGGGAACAAATGTGGATATTACCCAAATCCTTAGCACTGACTTGTCAGTTGTCATGAGCAACAAGATATATAACTCATTTATATTTCTTTATTTGCTATCTAAAAAATGTCATAATCTGATAATCACGTCATTGTTATTCTTCAGTTTTAGTTCTATCAAATCAAGGGAGCAAATTTATTCAATCTCTGATTTATTACTATTTTTAGTCTCACCATCTGACAAGTTACATGTACTACGATGTATAAAACTTTGCGGTTTTCCTTTGGTACAGAGGCCCTGACACTAGTAACAAACTATAGTTTTGTTCTGAACAAAAACATGCATCAACGAGATATAACAGCTATGATTTACTGAATGATTGGTCATTGAACTTTGATCTATTTATTACCGCAAACCACTAATTAAAAAATAGTGATCTACAGTCGCAGAAGTTTTATGAAACTTCATAGGTTCATGGCGAAAACTGAAAGCCTGGCTAGGGTTATTTCGGGACAATAATCCGCGAAAACGGAACAGAGACAGTAAAATTCCAAAAACAAATGCAGAATTGTTAATATATTAAGATTACGCTGTACTGTAC
Source organism: Babylonia areolata (assembly GCF_041734735.1). NCBI lineage: Eukaryota > Metazoa > Mollusca > Gastropoda > Neogastropoda > Buccinidae > Babylonia > Babylonia areolata. The sequence continues at coordinate 6,293,136 of NC_134899.1, forward strand.
TTCACTTCAGATTCTATCACCACATCTAACAGTAATGCGAAACCGATCAGGGTTCCGCAAAACCGAAAGAGGTTCCTTAATGTGTCGGTCTGTGGTCACCGACTTCTCGAGACAACCACTTCTTAATCATGACGATGGATGCAGATCAACAGATGTGGGTCGTGTCGTTGCAGTTAACATGCTCACCCATTCCAAACTTGAATTTTCCTTCACAGTGTATCTGCATTTTTCGCCCATCCGCGACTGAACAATAACTTGTAAACTCTTCAATACAAAATTGCGAGTATATTTATCAAGCTCGCTTTGCAACGCCATCTTTGTTGTTTATGTCACACAGCTGACAAGAAGAAAACAAGAGGGACTCTTTTTACCGGAAACTGGCAAAACACGTTTGTTTTAACTAAACATTGTTCAAAATGAGGAAGGGTAAGGTTCGGCAAAATAACTGCACTGAATATAAAATGAGAAAAATTGTTTATTCAGCGCGTCCAGAATAAGTTCATCATTTATTCCCAAGGCCTGACTAAGCGCGTTGGGTTACGCTGCTGGTCGTTAGGCATCTGCTCAGCAGATAGTGTGGTGTAGGGTATATAATATATATTATATTAATGGGATTTTGTCCGAACGCAGTGACGCCTCTTTGAGTTACTGATACTGATACTGATTATCACATCGTCTATTTGAACACTGACTGTGCGCACGAGCGCGTGTCAGTGACGGTGTGTGTGTGTGTGTGTGTGTGTGTGTGTGTGTGTGTGCCAGTGTGTGTGCCCACGGTGTGTGTGTGTGTGTGCGTGCCTGTGTCCCAATGTGTTCTTTCTTTAATTTTCACTTACGTCCCGTGTGTGTGTGTGTGTGTGTGTGTGTGTGTGTGTGTGTGTGTGTGTGTGTGTGTGTGTGTGTGTGTGTGTGTGTGTGTCAGTGTGTGTGTGTGTGTGAGTGGGTGCCGGTGACTGAGAAATCAGTAGAATAACTATCAGCCGAGTGTTGCATGTTATCTGAGGTGGCGTATTCATTTATTATCAATCATATATATATATATGGAGTCTCCCGTCAGCCGTCCGACGGATGAGTAGGCAGGCAGGCTTATCTGTCGGTGTGTGTCCTCATATGGGAGAAGAGGCCGATTCTGGATGCGCAGCACTTCCCACAGGTGTTGCAAGGGAAAACGTCTCCAGAAGTTGAGCCCTGTTTCCTTCGCTCACGCTTCTCCTTAATGGACAGCGTTCTCTTGTTTTCAAACGTCTTTATGCCACAAGAGCGCAGCATCCTCCAGCGACAGCGGTCAAGGGCATCAGTTTCCCAGGAAGCGATGTCTATGTCACAGGCTTTGAGGTTTGTCTTCAAAGTGTCCTTGAAGCGCTTGCAGGGTCTTCCAAGTTTGTGGCCTTCCTTCAGCTGGCCATACAAATGCATCTTCGGGATCCTGTTGTCTGTCATGCGGACAACGTGTCCTGTCCAGCGTAGCTGGCACTGGACCAGCAGGCTTTCGGTGCTGGGCAGGCCGCTCCTTTCTAGGACCTGGAGGTTGGAGACCCTGTCTTGCCACTTTATGCCGAGGATCTTTCGTAGGCGCTAGGCATCTCTGGTGAAACTGCTCAAGTTGTTGAATGTGACGGCGATATGTCGTCCATGTTTCACAGCAGTACAACAAGGTGGTCAGCACAACAACTCTGTAAGTTTTCATCTTGGTTCTGAGCCTGATGCCTTTGTTGTTTCACAGCCTGTTGTTGAGTCTGCCAAAGGCGGAGCTGGCCTTGGCGATGCGCAGCGTCACTTCTGCACCAAGGGCTCCGTTGCTGCATAGGGTGCTGCCCAGGTAGCAAAACATGTCGACTGACTTGATCTCTGTGTCATTGATCTTGATTGCAGGTGGGGGGGAGGCTGTGGCGCTCTGTGAGCTAGACGGTTGGTACATGGATTCTGCGTGCATGTACAGCTAATCGTCTTAAATCTGTACTTCCCTTCCTCATTGATACAGATCAAACTCTGGCTTTATGTCAAACAGATACATGGGAGATAATATTCGTCATGGTATCATTCATTATCTAATTGATTGCGATGATAAGTTATCTGGTCTGCTTCTTTGTATTGACTTTGAGAAGTCTTTCGACTCGATCTGTAAATCTGAATTTTATTTTGAAAGTTTTGAAAGCATTCGGATTTGGTCCATTTGTCGTTGGGTTCAAACTTTTTTTTTTTTTACAATAACATAAAATCGACTGTGGTTACAAACAGGCATGCTAATTCGTGGTTTTCAATAGAAAGAAGATGTCGTCAAGGCGATCCAATATCACCTTATTTGTGTTTGCTCTGTGTATAAGTTCTTGGAATAATGATAAGAGAAAATGATAATGTTAAAGGCATTATAATTGATAATGATGAAATTATTTATAACTGAAATTTCACAATTTGCTGATGACACACAGATGACATTAGAAGGTGATACAGCATGTTTTGGTTCAGGAAACAATATACGATAAACTCTTTTGGGGAAAAACGAACAAACCAGGTTTATGCAAGATTACTGGAAAACGCAAGCCGTGTGGTATGAAAGTTTAAAAAAAAAGAAAAAAAGCAAAAAAAAGCTAATCATCACCTGTTAGAAAAACTTGCCTCCTTTAGAAATGGAATTGAATCCACAGAAATTTAAGATTCTTGGAGTCTGGTTGACAGCCGATCGACTTATGATACAATGTTGAAGTCCTTAATTGTAATGATAAATTTTCTGAAATTGTAAAGTAGCACCGAGTTTAGGTTAAGAGACTGATTACACTGACACTGATTAGAAGAATATCTGTACTAAATCTTTTTTATCCTGTCTAAAATTATCCAGCTACATGATTACTTTTGCCAAATCCACCGATACTTTCATTAATAACGTGCAGAAATTATAAGTTTAGGATTTATTTGAAATCAAAAGCTAGATCATATAAGTGGGAAGACTATCATAAAAAGTATTAAGAAAGGAGGTATTGGTATGTTTAACTTAAAAACATTCATAAATGGATTCAAACTTAGTTGGATTAGAAAGCTATATATAGGAAGCTATTCTTTAAAATTTACTGAATGGAAAAATGTCATCTCAAACATGTTCCTTATGATTGCTCAACTTGAACTGTATGGAAGCTGTTTATCTATAAATGAAAAAGTAAATCGGTTTGGGGTTGATGTCTTAGTAGCGTATGCATGAGTGAGTCTCTAGTAGGAAGCTATTCTTTAAAAAAAAATTAACGGAAAAATGTCATCTCAAACATGTTCCTCATGATTGCTCAACTTGAGCTGCATGGAAACTGTTTATCTATAAATGAAAAAAGTAAATCAGTTTGGGGTTGATGTTTTAGTAGCGTATGCATGAGTCTCTAGCTGAGTGCAGAGCGAAGAAAGTAAATGCAGAATAACTTGCAAATGAACCTATCTTTTGTAACGAGAATATTAATATTGGAAACAGGCATCTATTGTTCAACGATAGACAGAAAATGGTATCTATCTTATCCACCAACGTATGCAAAATAATGGTAACTTCCTCAATTTTAACCAATTTAAGCTAAAATAATTATATGACATGTAGATACACATTTCATTACGAATCACGGCTGGATCCAGGCTATGAAAAACACTGCAATAAGTTTCATTTTGAAAAATAATATATCACTAAGCTTTAGATATTAAAAAAAAAAAAAAAAAAAATCATAGCAGATTATTCATTCTGTCAATAAAGGAACTTAACATACTATGAAATAATGAACTTGATGATAACTCTACGAAACCAAACTGTGGCATAAGTTACAAACAGATATAAATTGGGATATTATATTTCATAAAATTAATTAAAAATAAATAAATAAATACATAAATGAAGTTAGACTCGATCCATGCAGTGGTTTTATTCAGGTTCGGCTTGTTCATGGGATAATCGCAACAAACGAAATACTGAAGGAAAGGAAATTAGGCAATACGAAATACGTCTGCATCTCATAGAGAGTGAGGATATCGAACACCTAGTTGTTTTGGAGATGTAATATATCATTGTCAATTCTTTTTGGTTTGCCTTTAAACTGACTTTGAACAAAAAATGCCAACATCAATGGTGTTTGAACAGTTCATTGTCCTCAGTGCTGAGGTCTGGAGTTCAGAAGTCACTCCGAGGACCATGCCCCGTCAAACTCCAACAGGCTGAGTTGCCCTCCAACCGACTGTGCCACCGCATCACTTGAATAAGTTGGCTGTGTCTTAGGGGAGAGGGTTGAGGGAACATAATGGCTTTGTAGGGGCATAGTTTGTTCTGTTCGTTTCTTTGTTTGTTTGTTTTTGTTAGTTTTTTTTGTTTTTGTTTTTCCTAAATTCATTAGTCATCCATCACCCTTATCACCCTTTTGTCTTCGGGAATTTTTTTTTTTTCCTCCCCGGGTAGTGGTATAGATTGGGGTAATTGGGTGGGTGTAGCACTCTTTTCTATCTGTAGGCTAGCTAGCATATATTATTTTGTCCCGTTCTCTTTCTGCCTCTTCTTTCTGACATCGTGTGAATGCGTGAATAAAATATGTAAAATATATTTCATTTTTTAGTGGCCGGTCTGCTGTTTGTGTGCGAGGGTGGTCGACTTGAGCGAATCCTGGGTATAAATTATACAAAACATACCTTAGACGAGACATAATGTTTATCCTTTACTAGTACAATCAAAGCAGTTCTTGAGATCAAAACGATTATCTTGTACAATACAGATAGACCACGCAATAATGAAAGTATATCATATTGTATTGTATTGTATTGTATTGTATTGTATTGTAACTTAAGACCATTCACACAAGTCAGCGAAGTTTCGCATTGTCCAAAATCTGGAAATGATTTTTTTCTCATTAATTATTCATTTTTGTTATGCATGCATGGGTACATCAGTTTTCTTCTTCTTTGCTTTTTTGTTTGTTTGTTTGGGTTTTTTGGTTTTTGTTGTTGGGTTTTTTTTTGTGTGTCTGTTTTTTCTTTTCTTTTTTTTGGGGGGGTGGTGGGGGTGGTGGTGGTGGATGTGGACACGTACACAGTGGATATACATTATAAATGTTATGTGACTCTAAGGCAAGTTATGTAAGTGTTCCACATATATGACTGTCTGAATTTTGTTTCAGGTTAGTATTGTCTGCCTTTTAGTTGCCGTTATCTCTGTAAAATTAAGAAGAAGAAGAAGAAGAAGAAGTTCAGGAGTTGTCATGTAAATATCATATTATTATGATTTTTATCTCTCGGGGACCGAGGATGGGAACGGTGCGTTCAGATCAGTTGTGCCTTCATCGGTGGACATCATCGGCGGACACGCACGTGGCTTCGGAGCCCAAAGTCGGTCCGAGGCCGGCACTCAGCCTCATTGGGGCATGAACGCCAGCTGAGGTGGGGCATATAACGCCATGCAGCAGACAGGACAGGGTCAGACACAGCTTACTCAGTCGTCAGTGACGCCGACCTTGAGCAGTTGCAAGGCGCTGGTTACGGGCGGCCTCCCTCGAACATCCTCAATCACTGCGGGTTTTTGCCACTTTGGCCACTGAGGCCGATGGGCGTGCCCTGCAGTGTGCAGATACTTCAGTCTGTTGACAGCAGCAGCACTGACTGGAGTCTCAAGCTGCCAAGACTGAAGTTTTGCCTGGCATTTGAGGATGGCCTTCAGGTTTCTTCGTACCTCTTATTTCGGCGTCCCTGGTTGCGAATGCCACGCACCAGCTTAATTCCCACGTGGTACTCTGGAGCCCTCCATATCCGTCGGACTGATGACATTACACTGAGTGCGGCCAGACCATTCGCTAAACTGAGGCCTGGATGATCTTGGCTTCGGTGCTTGTAGTGCTGGCTCTGTCCAGGACTTCTTGGCGAATGACGTTGCCCTGCCAGCGTATCCGCATGACTGACCACAGGGAACGTGTGTGGAATCACTCCAGCCGTTTGGAAGCGAGCTTGTGTATACATCAAAGCACATGTATACATGCACTGCGTTTAAATCTGCTGCTTGTATAGTCTTAGAAACAAGGGCACAACTTCCGTTGCTGTCTGCTAACACAACTGCTTCACAATCATGATCCAGTTCAACCGAAAACATGAACTTTGAACTTCAGTATTATAAACAATGAACATGGGAGGGTACGACAGGCCACTTCAAAACAAATATGTGCACTTTTCCCTCTCGGTCCCCTCGATGATCAAGGGCACTTGCGCGCTTCCGTTGTTTGCAGCGTTGGTTTGTGTTCTCTGGTCGCTGGCGAATGACTTCGAAGCAGCCACTCGAACGCATTGCAAGGTAGAGACCATCTAGGCCTTCTGAGTTCCAGTGGAAGATCTTTGGTGGTAGAACCCAATCTTAGCGTCATAAATTCCTAGAGCTATCCAGATCTTTTAGTTTTACAGTCTCATATGTGGCATGGAAAAATGTAGGACCTTATGAGAACGTTGATGTTGATCAATAAAACCTGACAACATAATATTCAAAGCAGAAAAGTATGGATTAATTTCAAAACCTCCGATTCTAGGCAATAACACACACACACACACACACACACACACTGTATATTTGTATATATCTATCTATATATATCTATCTGTCTGTCTCTGTTTCTCTCTCCCTCCCTCTCTCTCTCTCTACACACACACACACACACACACACACACACACACAATTTGCACTAACTGTCCCTTTCTCTCCCACGACCACAGGCACACAGACTGACAGACACACACAAACACATATGACCCTCTTGGCATGCATGCTTTCTGACATGTATACTCACACACTCACCCCTCATGACTCATGTCACCTTCACCTTCACCTATCCCTTGATGTTTTCTGATGTTGTTTGGGCACTGGTGAAGAGAACACCACCTGTCCCTGTCCCACATTTCTCCTTTGCTGTTTCTTATTTAGACTTAGGACTTGGGTATCTTATAATGTAATATCACACATGAGTACAAGCTGAGCTTTTCTGTTGACTCTGGTATGCCATCATCTTCAGCTGTTTTGTTTTATTTATCGTGTTTGTTTTTTCCTCTTCTCCAGAGCTTTCAGTTTCACTATAGTTATTACTAGTTTTTATTTCTGTGTTTTCTAGGTGTACAATTTTCTTCCGACAATCAGCTCAGTGACAGGAGGATTCACACCTCAGCGCTACATCTGGCAGATATGTATTGCCCTTCATGCCCCCCAGCGCCTCATGATTGCCTTCACGTACTACGGGTTCCACACGGCTGTGCATGCAGGCGCTCACAACGAAGTTTACAAGACAGTGGCAGGCAGTCAACAGTCTCCTCCACCTTGTAGAAGTGCTCTCACTGGTGGGGTTGAGCATGATCACATCCACCGATAACTATAGTGAGTTGTGCACGCACACACACACACACACACACACACACACTCCATGTATGGATGAACATGGTTTAATTAAAACTCAGTAGGTTTTAACCAAGCCTTTACGACATAATCATTTTGTTTTCCCGTAGCCTGTGTATACTGTATTCTTTATACTTAAAACAAAAAGTTCCCTTAGCCAGTATATATTGTTTATGTATGTTCTCAAATGTTTCAGGTGCTCATGAAAAACTGTTCATCTCTTTCATGTCTTGTGCTGTATTCTACATGTTACTGACAATTGTGCTGATGAGGTGGAACAGATTTGGAAAATACTCTGCACCCACTCGTCAGGTCAGTAGTATGCTTCAAGGACCTTTTTTTTCAATCATATTTTTGGTAGTTTCATATGAACCCATATCCATTAAGCTTAAGTGTTAGGGGGAAAAGGTGCAAATTTAACATAACTGTTGTACAATGCAGTTGTCAACCAGTATGGATTTGACTTCATTTCACACAGGTATCTCCATACATGTACAAGAAACATTCAAGCAAAATGGCACACAATATCAACAATGATTTATGATGCATAACAAATTGCATAACTATCTCAATTTATAATTCAGTACAACTATGTGACAATGCTGTGCACTTGCATAATGTTTCAAAACAAATTAAAAAAAAAGATTTTCCATAAGTTTAATATAAGGGGACCGTTTCTCTGTAAATGGTATGAAAAACAACATGTCCAGTGAATGTACTTATCTTTCAACTTTATAGCCTTCAAGGAGATGTTAGTTGTTTATTAAGGGTGAAAAAAACAATGAATTATGTGCTTGAAATATGTGTGTGTATATGTGTACTCAAAGTGTTTATATAAATGCTTGTGACAGGAAAGAGAAATTCAGAATGGGCCAGGAGGCATTTGGGAAATAAACATACTGAATAGATAGAATTATATTAATCAGAATGAGGGGTGTGGGAGTAATGTCACAGAAACAATACAGATGATGGGGCAGCACCCCAGAAAATATGAAAAATAAAAGAAAGAAAGAAAAGTGTGGTTAATGATGTGCTTTCACTTTCAGGAAATACAGTCTCTGACATACAAGACCAGACTGTTCATTTTCCATATATCAACGTTTGCCGTTGCAATCTACCTGTTTTACCGTCACAATACATATTGTGAACCAGGAGGTAGTTATTTCATTCTGAGATACATGTACTGTGTGCAAGTTGTGTATGGCCATGAGGTCCCTGTAATGTGTGATTTTAGTTAAGTCTGAGACATTGGAGGAAACAGAGGAAGAAACACAGAGGTACAAACAAGTATAGCCAAGTGGATAAAGTACTGTGTTGGACTTTTCAGTCTTAGCATCCTGGGTTTTATCCTGGCAGTGACACGAGTAAAAGCCGAGTTGTTAAAAGCGTTGGACTTTCAGTCTTCAGGTCGTGGTGTAAGTCCCTTGCAGCATCTGGTGGGTTGAAGGTGGAGATTTTTCTCATTTCCCAGGTCAACAGTTGTGCAGACCTGCTAGCGCCTGAACCCTCTGTGTGTGTAAACGAATGCAGAGCATCGAATACACATGTTGAAGATCCTGTAATCATCCAGTAATGCATGTCCGAGGTTTTGTTGGTTATGGAAAGAAAGAGGCACTCAGCTCATTAGCAAGATGATGTCAGTCATGTAACAGAAAGAAGCAGAAGATTGATAAAAAGACAGTGAGAGAGAGAGGGGGGGGAATGTGGGGTGGGGTGGGTTGGAGGGGGCAGAGAGAGAGAGAGAGAGAGAGAGGGGGATGAGTGGTGTTAGATGATGCCATTTCATATTGTTTCTGCTTACCTGTATTGAAAGCAATTGTCTAATCCTCACACCATTTAGTTCTGGATAGGATTATGTAGGCATAAAAAAAACTATATCAAGTTAGAGTTATTCTTTGTCATTTTATTGCATATGTTTGTAAACTTCAATAAAAAACAAACAAACAAAAAAACACACACAAAAAAACACCCCTGTGTAATGGGCTTTGTTCTTTCAGAAATGTAAGGTTACCCATACTTTGAAATCATTGAAACATCATACAGATTTTGTGTGTGTGTATTCATGTGTGTGTGTGTGGGCGTATGCACATATATGTTTATATCAGCATTTTCAAAAGTTCATATTTTTAGCAGTCAATGACTTTTATCGAATAAGTACTCTTAAATTACCATGATGATGATTATGGTCATCATCATCATCATCATTGTTGTAGTTGGTGTCATTGTTGTTATATCTTGATGATTATCATCATTATTATTGTTATTGCTGTTACTATTTATACTATCACTGTTGTATACATATGTTTAATTCTGCAGTATACTCATGCTTCGCCCTGTGTGAATACCTGTTGATCATCTCCAACATCGCTTACCATGGCACGGCGGTGGTGGACTTTGGACCCACTGACATTTCTGTGGCAGACACATTACCACGCAAAGGAGCTTCCCTGGATCATAGTGGCAGCAGATATGAGTCCAGATATAATGGTTTGGGGGTTAGGGGTGGGGCAGATGATGTTATGAGGATGGTGTAGTGTTAGAACTGTTGGTGTGGCTGTAAGAGTGTGTGTGTTTGTGTGTGTGTGTGTGGTGTGTGTGTGTGTATGTGTGTGTGTGTGTGTGTGTGTGTGTGTGTGTGTGTGTGTGTGTTTAATTTAAAGATATTTTGTCATGACTCACTGCCAAAAGGTGGGCACAGAAAGTGGACAGTGACTTGGAAAAATCATTTATAAAATTTCATGAAGACGAATGCTTTATTTTAGATGGACCATAAGAGGTCACCATTGTGTAACAGGACAAGACAGCATTTTTTGGTATTATTTGAGTAAATTACATAAGTCTCTTTTGACAAGTATGATGGACGTCAGTGTTTACAACACATGCACACCTCTTTGTAGCACGAGATCAATCAGATAGGTTGAAAACATCTTTTTGTGCAGAGTTCTGACCTTGACGTACTTAATCATGGTGTCAGATATTTGTTCCCAGCCTTTTGCCTCAGCCTGATGGAGTAGGTTGGTTGTAATCACTGATGTCCATCATCGCATCAAGACCGAACATTGTTTTAAATAACAACGATTACATTAAAAAATCAAGGAATGCTATCACATAATAAGAACAAACACAAAGAAAATTTTCATTTAGATATTTGAGATCAAAGAAATTTTGCTGTTTAATAAACACAAAACAAATGTATGAGAGACATAAGTTTTACACAAGACATTTTCCTGCGAAAGGAATGACATCCATAATGTCAACAAAAAATTGAGATGGACCAGCAGGATTGACAGCAGGATTGACAGCATTATTGTATCTCATTCCCTGTATATATCTCAGATATTTAAGCCTTAAATGCTGTCAGAAATGAATTTCAAACCAATACATACTTCTCCTCCTTCTTCTTCTGTGTTCGTGGGCTTCAGCTCCCACGTTCACTCATATATACATGAGTGGGCTTTTTATGTGTATGACCGTTTTTTACCCCGCCATGTAGGCAGCCATACTCCATTTTCGGGGGTGTGTATTTCCACCGAACGCTGACATGGATTACAAGATCTTTAACGTGCGTATTTCATCTTATGCTTGCGTATACACACTGGCACTGGCAGGTCTGCACAAATGTTGACCTGGGAGATCGTAAAAATCTCCACCCTTTACCCACCAGGCGCCGTCACCGTGATTCGAACCTGGGACCCTCAGATCGAAAGTCCAATGCTTTAACCATTCGGCTATGGCGCCCGTCAAACCAATACATACAAAATTTGCAATCTCTGCATTGAAAAAAAAAAAGAAGAAGAGATTAGGATGCTGACTTGCCACAAGTTATTTCAGCCACCAGTCCACAAAGCCATACATTATTCAGTGAAACATTACACAGGGGTCACTAATTCTTAGTCACTGAAACTACCAAAAGCTGATCCCATTCATCCACTACAAAATCCATCTCGGTGACCAAAGCTCGGTAGTTGTAAGTATTATAGTATTGTTGCTCATCATGTTAAAAGTATTTAAGAAAGGACAGACATCAACAAACTGACAAAAATTTAACATGTCTGAGTTTGTTTTATTTATGGAGAAACAGTGTCATGCACAGCACATTCGAATGTGTGTGCATGCTTGCATGCACATATATGTGAGTGTGTGTGTGTGTGTGTGTGTGTGTGTGTGTGTGTGTGTGTGTGAACTGGCCAGTTGAAACCATCAGCTTGTAGTCATTTGGATCAGCTGTTAAGGTGATACACGTCACAGACCATAGAGAGATTGTTTTTATTTTTATTTTTACACCCATCATCGTTGTTTGTATAGCTATATTCATGTGTGTGTGTGCGTGTGTGTGTGTGTTGTGTGTGTGTGAGCGCATATATGCACGGGTTTAGAATGTATAAATATGCATGCTGGTTCAAGTGTGTACTTCATAGTGTTTTGTTTTGCAGTGCCTGTGTCCATGTTTTCATGTGTCATGTATTTGGTGTAGTGATGTGAGGATCTACCACATGATATGGGATGGGTTCCGACTGTGTTTCTTTCTTCCTCTTTTTTTGTACAGATGGTTGCAAGGTCGCAATTAGAAAAATATTACATGAGGGCTGCAGTCCATGGGAGATAAGTACATGCTGTGCGGTTGACAGCGGAAAACATTCCCTCCCCTTCCACAATCGTGTGTGCAAGTGCGTGGATGTGTGTGTGTGTGTGTGTGTGTGTGTGTGTGTGCGCGCGCGGGCGCGCGATCGAAATGGAAAAACAAAGGAAGAAGATAAACGGGTGCAATGTGGATGATGAGCATGATCATGATCATGATATATATTATGTTTAAAATAAAGGTGTATGTATGTGGTTTCAAAATGCTGTTTGGAATATTATAGAAAGATATGTTTACCCGAACTCCATCTTTTGTCTAAGGTGTATGTGTGTGGTTTCAAAATGCTGTTTGGAATATTATAGAAATATATGTTTACCCGAACTCCATCTTTTGTCTGCTTCTCTGTTTGTTCACCGTGAGTGTGTGTGTATGGTGTGTGTGTGTGTGTGTGTGTGTCCGTAAAGTCCATGACACACACAGAAACACACACACACACACACACACAAATGCACATAAACGAACACGCACACACACACGCACGCACACAGTCACACACATCATAGAGGCAAGCACAGGGCATGCACACAATGCACAACGACACCACACACACAAATGCACATAGAGACACACATAAATGTGCACCAACACGCACGCAGCACACACACACACACACAAAGTAATGGATATCATCAATTAAACGATGATTGGAGTTCCAGACAAAAGCCCCGATGTAATGTTCTTCGCCCGGACTGTTCATGGCCATCACAGCCAACCACATCACAGACTGCACTGAGCAGTCTCCCAGTTACACGCTCACTGGGTGGTCGTGCCGCAGCCCAACTCCACTGAGAATAATGAACAGAATGTGCCTTTAAGTGGTGCACACCCTGCGGCTCTAAAAGCATTTTCAAATACATCTGGTGTGAACAAGAAACATGATAGGAATGTTAAGGTACAAACTTGTTTGATGCTCTTTGCATTAAACACTTTCACATGATATAATAAACCAAAAATCAAGAAAATTCGAGATACTGCCCTTAGGCAGGCATCCCAATTTTCACCCTTTTGTTTGTAATCTATATGCATCACACAGATTCTAGTCTAGTGAGATAATAAAGTTATTCTGATTATGATACTGATCTTTATCCACATTTAGTCTTAACCAAAGTTTTTAGTGCGTGTTCACAACCCATTTCATTTTGTTATCTTTAAAATGTGTTTTATTCTATTTGATTATACATTGTTCTTTTGTTTGGTGTTATTCACTCTCACTTGATGAGTGACCTCTCTTCGTCAATACTAACCCCCCCCCCCCCCCCCCCTCTCTCTCTCTCCCACCACTTCTGTTTGATTTTAACAGACACCTCAGATTTACATTGACCAGATTTAGATTTGGAATCTCTGAAGTAAACACACACAGATATCGTTACAAAGCAACATGTCATTCTGAACAATTGTGCCCACTATGCAAAGAATCAAGAGAGGATGAAGTTCACTTTGTTTTAAAATGCCCTGTGTTGACTGACTTACGAATACAATTTATTCCCCCCAAATATTATATAAATCCATGCTTGTTTCGGTTATGTTTATTAATGGCATCTAACGATGAAAACACCATACGTAGTTTTGCTATGTATCTTTATAAAGCACTGCAATTAAGAGAGACACTCATTTCTTAGATTCACTGATAGTTTGTTGTGAATGACGTTATATTGTTTATATTACCAATTGCAATGACACATGTAAAGCTGTTATTACCCCCTATTCATATGGGGCTATGGCCTTAATTGAATAAACCATCTTGAATCTTGAATCTTGAATCTCTCCCACCACGTCTAGTTCGTTGAATACTGGCCGGATGTATTGTCTCTCTCTCTCTCTCTCTTTTTTGTTGTTGTTCTGACTTTGTTCGAAATTACCTCCCCCTCCTCTCTCCCTCCCCTTCTTCTCCTTCCGACGGGCACGAGGAAAAGAACCTTCTGACGCAGACAATGGAAGGATTGTCAACGGAAAGGAAGGGGGGCAATCAGGAAAGCAGTCAGGCATTACACGGTTATTTCCATTGCCCCGATCTCACTCTCGCTGTCTTGCGCGCGCGCAAGTGTGTGTGTGTTGTGTGTGTGTGTGTGTGTGTGTGTGTGTGTGTGTGTGTGTGTGTGTGTGTGTGTGTGTGTGTGTGTGTGTGTGTGTGTGTGTGTGCGCGCGCGCGTCAGTGTGTGTGTGTTGTGTGTGTGTGTGTGTGTGTGTGTGTGTGTGTGTGTGTGTGTGTGTGTGTGTGTGTGTGTTGTGTGTGTGTGTGTGTGTGTGCTCGCGTGCGCGCGTCTGTGTGTGTGTGTGTGTGTGTGTGTGTGTGTGTGTGCGTGTGTGTGCGTGTGTGTGCGCGCGCGTCAGTGTGTGTGTTTGTGCGTGCGCTGGTCGTTAGGGTTGGGGGGGAGACCAGACTGTCGTTTTGACTGTTTCACTGTAAGTGACAAAACACTCTGTCAATGGGTGTGAACAGTTACCATTTCCCGGTCCTTTCTTTCTCTGTTGAATGTGCTGACTCCAGGGGTTCACAAACAGGAAACTGATCTGATAGATGTTGAGGACTGTATTACTGACTTTCTCTCTCTCTCTCTCTCTCTCTCTCTCTCTCTCTCTCTCTCTCTCTCTTTCTCTCACACACTCTCTCTCTCTCTCTGTGGCAATGTTTTGTATGATTTTCATGTTTCCGTAATTATAGTCTTTGATTCATCCATTTATGTGACTATCATTATCTATTTGGTTTGTTCTATGTCATTTATTATTCATACTTATTTCATTATTACAATGTGTGTATGTGTGTGTATGCGTGTGTGAGGGCATGGTGTAAAGAAGCTTCCAGCTTATCCATTTTACCCTCAATAAAACATTTGTCATTGTCATTGTCATTGTCATTGTCTCTCACTATACGGAGAGAGAGAGAGAAGGGACAGTGTGGAGCGAAGATGTGGGTTGCTACAGTGGCTGTATCGTGCTCAAGGCATCTCAAGTTACAGACAACACTGTGCACAGGGTACCGAATCACTGTCACAAGTCTGTGAAAGTTCTATTTGATTGTGCGTTTTAACACGACTGACACCTCCTGTAACGTGCATCATCAGAAACTTTATCAAGGGAAAGTATATTTCATATAAAAACTGACAATATTTTTAGTTATTTCTATCATGGTTTTTTTTTCTTCTTCTCTCTCTCTCTCTCTCTCTCTCTCTCTCTCTCTCTGTGTGTGTGTGTGTGTGTGTGTGTGTGTGTGTGTGTGTGTGTGTGTGTGTGTGTGTGTGTGTGTGAACTAAGAACTCAGAACTCATTTATTAGTCGTGAAACCCATCAAAGAAATTATGGACACTAAAACTAAACACAACAAGCAAGGTATAGTTAAGGACTGCGAACGTTAAAGCACTCAAATATATATCTTGCCAGTTCTGCTTGAAAATGGCTCAATGGTAACTCGGAGTTTTGAGTATAGTGTTGTCAATGCCATCTGGCCAATGATTCGAAGATCGGGAATTTACAGTCACAAGGAGGCATGATCTTAAGTCAAAGTACATAATACAGTTGTCCCCAAAAATGCAGTTCATCCACTATACCACCACATGCTTTACATAGGCGGTCTTTCCTAGTTAAGTTGCAGTGATGTCCTCGCTCAAGTTCAAGTTCCATTTATCCCAGTTTTGTTTAGTTTCAAAAGACGTGCATTATGCCATATACTGTCGAATGCCTGATCAAAATCAACAAAACAGCTGCAGAGACACCCATGTATTTATTCATGGTGTTGTCAATTGTCTTTTTCAGGACGAATATGTGGTCAGTGGTTCTAGAATGCCTTCTGAATCCAGCCTGTTCTTTTATTTGTAACTTATTTTGTCCTAAGTATGTTTTGATTTTTCTGTTGATTACTTGACAAAACAGTTTTCCAAGGGTGCTATTGAGTGCTATGCCCTGGTAATATTGTGTGTGTGTGTGTGTGTGTGTGTGTGTGTGTGTGTGTGTGTGTGTGTGTGTGTGTGTGTGTTTACATGTGGCATGTGCACTAGTTAGGATGTGATTTTAGCCACTTGTTCAAAGCATGTGAACACACTGTGTGTGTACAATAGCATTAACACTAAGACACAGAAAATCCTCCTGTTTCCGTGAAGCCTAAGTTGCATATTTTCAACCAAACACCCATTGCAAGTTGAAGTTAGTCAAGTTTGATGACCAAGCCACATGTCCCACGGCGTTGGGGTGGCTTTCCTTCCTCTTATCGCTCCAGCGCTGAAGACGCAATCGCGCTGTTCTATGGCGTAAACCCACTGGCCTCAGATCGTCCCAGACGGAATCGAAATGTATACGGCCCTCGTCTATAGAAGCAGAATATTGCAAAGGCGATCGGGGGGTGTTTGGAGTTCAGGGCTAAAATGGCAAATCTGTAGTCAGACCTCAGGTAGCTACGCAAGAAACTGAGCGCACAAGCATGGGTGTCCACTAACCCATTTGATGGGTCACCTTTGGATACGATTTCTGCTGGCACACCAGACCTCTACGCTTTGCTAGGCCTTGGAGCTTGGTCAAAAGCCCTCTTTAGCATCGCCCCAAGGAACCTGAGTTCGATCCAGAGGGATCAGTCTCCTAAGAGCCCCGCCTAATCCTGGATTACAGTTTCCGATACCAGGATCCTTTTGGGCGGACCTGCTCCTTTTTGTTTCCCGACCAGAGCTGACTGTGCTCGCCTGCATCTGACCCACCTCTGTGTCTGGGTGCCTGTCATCAGGCCCCTTTGGATTCTACTCAGCTCTGCATGTTAGCCCTTGGAGAGCAATTGTACCCTCGGCGAGGTAGGTCCTGGGGCTTGATGCCGGCCATGCCGGAGAGACACGGGATGAGGGGGTCAGGCAACATTCCCGTGTTTATATCAGATAGGGGTTGGATGATCTTGTGGTACTGGAATGATTCTTCCATCCATCTCGCCAGCTGCACCTGTGGGTCTTTGAACTTCTGGTATTGAAGTCAGCTTGAAGAAAACTGGTTCTTCACAACCCTGCACCATAGAGCAGCAAAACCCAGCAAGCATCACCATAAAGCAGACACCGTCCAGCAGTTCTACTACCTCGGAAACATCGTATCCACTGACAACACATGTGGAAAACAGACTGGTCAAGGCCAACACTGCCTTGGAGGGCTCCACAAGATGGTGTGGAACAATGACCACCTCAAATCAGGGACGAAAATCAGTGTCTACAGAGCCGTGGTGTTGACCACCTTCCTGTTAGGCTCTGATTTTGGTCTCCTATTGCTGTCACATCCACCGTCTGGGTTAAATTCCACCAACACTGCGTCCTCACCATCTTGAAGATCCACTGGAGTGACGACATCACCAATGCTGAGGTCCTCAGGAAAGCCAAAGCCACCGGCGTCGCGGCCATACTGCTGAAGACCCATTTGTGCTGGGTAGCACAAGTCTCCGGAATAGAAGTCCACCGCCTATCCAAGATCGTTCTACACGGTGAACTGTCATCCGGTCAGCGCAACAAAGGAGCACCCTGGAAGCGGCACAGAGGCACGCTGAAGGACCTCACAACCTCTGACATCAAACCTGCTAATCGTCTACCCAAGCCGCTGACCGAAGTCCCTGGCGCCACACCATCCATCAAGCTGCCAGAAGTTTTGAAGCAAGCCGTCGTGCCAGTGTGTGGGGGAAGAGGACGAGGCGGAAGATCAGGGGACAAACAGAACCTAACAAATACCAGACTTTCACCTGCAGCCGCTGTGGAAGAATCTGCCGATCTTGAGTCGGACACCTCAACCATCAGTATGCTTGCATTCAAAAGATACTAAACTGGTTTTATCTTCACATATCTTTGATCCCGAAGTCATCACCAACATGTATGTATGCATGCAGTA
This sequence comes from Babylonia areolata, assembly GCF_041734735.1. Lineage (NCBI taxonomy): Eukaryota > Metazoa > Mollusca > Gastropoda > Neogastropoda > Buccinidae > Babylonia > Babylonia areolata. Next base: position 6,310,982 of record NC_134899.1, read on the forward strand.
GGTAGGTAGGTGGGCGGGTATATAAAGTGGCAGTTGATGCTTATTCAATTTACGTTCTTGAAATAAAATGTTGACTTCCACTTTAATTGTGAGTTTGATTTTCACCCCCCCCCCCCCTCACACACACACACACACACTGTCTTCCAAATGGTTAAACTTGTCAAAACGGTCGATCAACACAAGACAAGATAATTGAAACAACACTTTACGATTCCACCAAGCTCTTGGTTTCTGGTAGCTTCTTCGCTGCCGCTGTGTGAACAGTGAGTTTATAATTCATGTGTTTTACAGAAATGTTGATGTCTGAAGAGTCGATTTCTTCCCGTGCTTCTTTATGGACACATACGTTTCAGTTTGTGTTCAATCAATCCACACTGTCTCTCTTATGTTTCTGCCTGTTGATCAAACGGAGAAAGAACTCGCATCTCGTTTATACCACAAGAAAAACAACACTAACTACTACCACGACTACTATTGCAGATCGTGGTAGGAATCGCGGGGTGTTTTTGGAAAAAGGAAAAGACAGTTCACTATTATTTTTTTTTGTTCACGACAGAGCTACTTTTGTTGAGTGTCATGTAGTTTATCACCTGATGGATTTCAGTCATGGCACTGGCCTTGTACAGCTGTGTCGTCAGCAAACCTTTCGTGAAATAAACAGTGACGATCGATAAAAAAAAAAAAACGAAAAGAAAAGAGAATCTATTGTTGTGCATGATAAACAAGACACCTGCCAACATCAAACATTGTGAACTGTGTATTCCAAGTGTTTAGAAGACATTTATTTGCAATTTCTGTTTACGTTCGCTGGTGTAAGATTTTATCTACGCATGGGGAGAGCTCCTTGAACGCCAAAAGAGTTCTGCAGTCTAGAGAGAAGGAATGCGTGACCACTCGTGTCAAAGGCGGCAATTCGAGCTATTTACCAGTCAGTCGAGATGTCTCCGTTTCCTGACAGACACTAATTACGTTTAGGATTTTTTCAGTCAACAAATGATAGTATAAAAAAAAGGAAGAAAAAGAAATATAAAAACCACGTGTGCATGCACAACAAACCATTGCCAAGAAAGATTTGATTAGCTTTTTCTTTCTCCTTCGATCGATCAACAGACCTGTAATCCAGCCATGAATATTGTAACACTTCTTGCATGTGCAGTCAGGCCTGACTCCTATCATCTTCTTCTCTGCCTCTTTGTCCCGTTGTCTGTCTGTCTGTCTTGTCTGTCTGTATATGTCTCTTTCTATGGCCCTTTCATCGTCTATCTCTGTGTATATATCTTTGTCTGTCTGTCTGTCTACCTGTCTATCAGTCTATCTGTCTCTTTTTTTTTTATTTCTTTTTGATTATGTTTTGGGTATGTGAGTGAGTGTGTGTGTTAATGAAGGTTAAATAAAAGCGAATCACCCATATTTTAAAACGGAAAATTGAATACTAACACACACACACACACACACACACACACACACACACACACACACACACACATACACACACAAGCACACACACAAGCACACACACACACACACACACACACACACACACACACACACACACACACACACACACACACACACACATACACACAGATAACATGACACGCAGTCTCGTCACCTGACAACGGAAAGGAATACATTGGACAACCGTCCCAGCACAGCCCACACCTCTGCAGCACAGCTCAGATCACAGAAGGGTGTCAGCATGGGTGGCCGTTCATCCCTGTCTCTCTGCCAGTCAGTCCTCGCCGCCTGTGTCCTCGCAGTCGTCCTCTCTGACATCACCATGGCTCAGCCGTCATCAGCATTGTGGAAGACAGTGGCCCAGCAGTATGTCAGCTCGTCCTTGTCAACCACTACAGCAAGCGAAAGTACGGATTGCGTGATGCAGTGTCTGGTGATGGAAGGCTGTGGGTCTGCAGCCTTTGATTCTGCATCCAACATGTGCTACCTCCATCCCGCACACCGCCAGTTCACTGCAGGAGATGAAGGACCGCCTCTGGACGTCTTCACCGTCAACAGTGGTAACCATAATGCCTAGACGTATGAATTCCGAAAGTGCTTCTCACGTTCTGGAAATTAGTGTACACACACACACACACACACACCAACTCACGCATATATATATATATATACATTTCTCTCTCTCTCTCTCTCTCTCTCTCTCTCTCTCTGTGTGTGTGTGTGTGTGTGTGTGTGTGTGTGTGTGCGCGCGCGCTCTTTAGTTCTCTCTTTTATGTATATATTATTTTACCCCATTTTCTTCGTTTTCTTCCTTCTTTTTTTCTTTTTATTCTTTCCTCAGCGTCTTTTCACCACACATGACCCCATTTATCCTCATTGATGGTTTTATTGTTCTGTATACATGCAAGTACTTATGAATGTGTTCAACGCAGATTTATGTGGTTGAGTATAGTTTGCTCCATACTGCTTTTGGCTTTCACTTTACTGTGACTGAAGGGTCAAGAGTAAAACGACATACTGTACCTGTTCCTGTACCCTCTTGACAGGAAATTTGCTTCGATTCAATTCGTTTCGTCCCCTCCCCTCCTCCTCCTCCTCCGGTCTCTCTGTCTCTGTCTCTCCCTGTCTCTCTGTCTCTGTCTCTCCCTGTCTCTCTGTCTCTGTCTGTCTGTCTGTCTCTCATTTAAATACTAAGGTCTGTCAGTGTCATCGGCCGACACCAGGCAGACGGATCCAGTTAGGTTTACATCCATTGCCCTATCCTGATAAGAGGTGTGTCATGTGACCGAACGTATTTCCACACCACACAGGAAAACTGTGTCTCACATATAATGATACTAATAATGGTATTTATATAGCGCTGAATCTTGTGCAGAGACAAATTTAAGCGCTTTCGCACCAGTCATTCTCACGCACGCATAACTCTAAAACTGGAGAAACTGAAGACAAGGAAGAGGCAGGGAAGGGAGGCTATTTTGGGAAGAGGTGGGTTTTAAGGCCAGACTTGAAAGAGCTGAGTGTGGAGACTTGACGAAGCGAAAGAGGAAGTTCATTCCAGTTGCAAGGTCCAGAGACAGAGAAAGAACGGCAGCCAACAGTCGAGAGTTTGAATCTGGGTATGCGTAAATGGAGTGGATCCGAAGCTGATCGTAGTGAGCGAGATGGAGTGTAGAGGTGAAGGCAGCCACAGAGATAGGAAGGGGCTGATTTGTGAATACATTTGTAGCATAGAGTGCTGATCTTGTACTTTATTCGGTGTGAGACAGGGAGCCAGTGGAGATGTTGCAAAAGAGGAGTGATGTTCTCAGATCTTTTCTTTCTGAGGACGAGTCGGGCAGCAGAGTTTTGTATGCGCTGAAGGGACTGAATGGATGAAGCAGGCAAACCAGACAATAGAGAGTTACAGTAGTCAAGATGAGAGAGAATGAGAGAAACGACAAGTCTAGATGTTGCGTCAATGGACAGATATTTCCGGATGGAACTGATGAGCCGCAGTTATATATTACATATGTTAATACATTGATCTTAAGAACGGATAAAAAGTTCTGGCAACATTGATAAAAACAAAACCTGAAAAAGTACGACTAAAATGTCATTAGTTTGTTTCAGAATGTATTCACTTTAATATCAAAAGGAGAACAGCTATGCTAGGCAATGGGTTGAACGCGAAAATTGTCAAGTGAAAGACGTATTGAATAATCTAGATGGTTTCCTTGATTTCTGGTGTGTTTTCCCCCCCATAAAACGCCCAAATTACCGATTATTCATTGGTGCCATCGATGCTCAGTTTTTGCTGGCAATAACACATGGAGCACAAATCATGTTAACTGAGTTTGGAAAAGATGTATTAAAAATTCCTTTAGTCAACATCAGAAGCACGGTTGAGGTTGTTCCGGTGTAGGTTGCCGTTAAGAATTCTGCTAACAGGCAGACATCTTTCTTTCGCCTTTATTTTGTGGTGACGATGAAGAAACAATTGTTCACTTATTTAGGAACTGTCACATTCCTGATACTCTCTGGAATCTCTCGAAAGGTTAAGAAGGATACATGTGAAATTGACACTAACTTAGCATGGTCAGAGGATTTTGTCTTCGTTTCGATAGTTTTTGCTTGCTTCTTTCGTGTATGTAAGTGCAAAAAACCTCACTTGGCTGAGAAACAGATACAATGTGGAATGCTACTGTAAAGTGATGACAGAAATGAAATGTTTCTCGACCAATAAAAATCTCTGTTTGAATCATTTCTTATCTGAGAACCGAGAATATCGTGGAAAATGGAAAACTAAACAAGTTTCTTTATGTCTACCATTTATTAAACGATGTTCGTCTATATTTGATTTGCATTTAGATTTTTGTGATGAGGCGTTATTCACTCGATTCGACAATTAGACGTTTCTCTCGTTTTCCGTCTGTCTGTCTCATTATTTCATTCACACACTGACTGTCTCTTCTTTATGTGGTACTGTGTGTGCATATACCGCTACTCTACTATTCTACCTCTTTTATTTACAAGCCGGCGGCCTAGCATTAAAATTCTTTGAGACCTTAAGTCTCTCTCTGTTTCCCTCTGCTCGTTTTAGTGTGTGTGTGTGTGTGTGTGTGTGTGTGTGTGTGTGTGTGTGTGTGTGTGTGTGTGCGCGCGCGCGCGTACGTAATAATACAACAATTGTTCTTTTCATTGCTTTGTTACTGTTAATGGAATATTCCAGTTACTCTTCCCATTCGTCGTTATTGATATTTTACCTTATTTCATTTTATTTACTTATTTTTATGTTTTGTGTCGTTAAATGGGCAAAAAAGGCCTTCACTGTGCCTAATTCTTTACCCATTAAAGATTCAACCAATCAATCAGTCTCTCCCTCTTTCTCTGAATGAGGAGCCCAGAGTGGCATGAGGCAATGTGCAACATCCAGATTCAAAACTAACATGGTTATACTGCCCTGGATATGTAGGGTGTTAATGGAATTGAATGAGTCAGCAGACTTGCTGGTGTCGCAACAACAACGAACAGTGTACATCTGAAAAGATGTGAAATCTTCAGAAAAGTGAAAGACTTCAACAACAAGAAGGACATCACACCATGCACTGACTGAAAAAGTAGGCTAAACAAATTTTCAAAAAAATAAAGAGAGGGAACATGCATCTGGAAACAGATAATACCAACGAGACACGCACTGGAAAATTACTGTTGCTGGAAAATATGTGTTTTCAAAACCGGCTTGAATGAATTTTGCGAGACAGAATGTCGCAACTTTTCTAGCAGTTTATTTCACAGTTGGGAGGCCTGAAAAGAGAAGGATCATTGACCCTGTTGCTTCTTCTTTACAACAGTGATTTTCAATAGCCTGCTATCAGTAACAGAACGAAGGTGAAGAGTTGGACTGCACCACAAGGAGGTCAGACAGGTAGCAAGGACCAGAGCATGAGAGGGCAGCAAACGTCGAGCAGAGAGCTTGAAGCTAATCTTTTTGAAACAGGCAGCCAGGGAAGAGAGTGGAAGAGAGTTGCAACACGTTCATATCTGGAGGATCTGAAAGTAAGTTGAGAGGCATTTTTCTCAACTCTTTGGAATTTGTCAGGTGGATTTTTTGGAAAGCGAGTTGCAGTTGTCAACCCTGGACAAAACAAAAGCACAGACTAACGTTTTGGTTGCTTCAACAGACATGCAATGGCGAACGGGATTAATTCTTGGCAACTCATGATACACTGATTTGGAAACGTTAGATCTGTAATTATGAAAGGACAGACTGTGATCAAGACACCAAGGCTACAAACAGATTGGGAAACAGGAGTGACAGTGTTGTTCACCAGAAGAAAATGTGGGAGAAATGGGTGGTTCCAAATTTTCTTGGGGCACACAAGCAACAGTTCACTTTTTTCTTTTCCATTTAACTGTTGTCTGTTTAAATTCACACAAGATTGTAATTGTTACACACACTTTTACAGTGTCTGAATGTAGCGTCGGGGATGCTCCTGACGTTCCTAACGCCCATGTCAGCACCTGGCGCCTCACGTCATCATCCCTGGAAGGTGACGTCAGTTGTAACGAGGACTACATGTTCAGCGCTGACGTCACGTCACTTGTCAGCTGTCAGCTGGAAACTGGAAGTTGGACCACACTGACGCCTGCCACCTGCGAGCAGTATGTCTGGAGGGACGGCACGGTATTTACGTAGCACAATTTTAGTTTTTTAGTTGCGTTTTGTTTATTTATTTATTTGTCTATTTTTTATATGTATTTTTAAAATTCATAATAACGTTTAGCTTGCATTCTCAGCATAGGCGCCCGACAAGTGTGTGTTATAACCCCACTGTTGTATTCATTATTTACACATGAATGTGCAGCCCATAATCAATGTAATACCATGGTCAAGTTTACTCATGACACTGCCACAGAAAGGCTGATTACGAACAGTGACAAGTCAAAATACAGGGATGAAAACCTGGAACTTGCCAGCTTGTGTGATCAAAACAACTTGGAACTCAACGTATCGAAAACAACAGAACAAGTCTGATCCTATATCTCATGTTATCAATGAAAAGTAATTAGAGGTCATCAGTCAGTTTCAATTTCTCTGACTTACCATTTCTAGTTACTTGAAATAGCAGGGGGGGGGGGGGGGGGGGGGGGGGGGGAACACGGAAAAATTGTCAAGAACGCACAACAGAACATTTTCTTTGTACAGCGTCTCAAACGTTTGGACTCAAAAAAGAAAACATGGCAGATTTATACAGAGCTGTCAAGCTAATCTTCACTGTTATTGTTCAGTACCAAAACATTTCTGAGGCTGAAAACACACACACACACACACACACACACACACACACACACACGCACGCACGCACACACACACACACACACACACAGGTGAACATATGACGTTGGTACCTACAGAAACTGAAGAATTCAACTGTTGACAGGTAAAAACCTACCCTGAGGGAGAGTACCCCTTACCACGCACCGCACAAGCCGGTTGGGCCATGTGTCTGAGGGCCACACCCACACTGGAGACAAAGTGTGTTTCATTCTGTTCACCTGTGTCACAATGTCTCCCTGTCTGTTTGTTTCTTCTTCTTCTTAATTTGTTTTGTTTTGCTTTGTTTGTTTTCAAATCGTAGTGCAATTGCTTAAGATGATAACTGGAGGAAAGATCACTCTCTCTCTCTTTTCTCTCTCTTCATATACCAGCTTCACCCCACCCCACACCCCCACGCCCCACCCCACCCAACACACATCCTGCACACACGCATACACAGTCTTGTTCATATATTCGACACATTTTCACTGGTGGTTTCAAGTAGGCTATATACAGACTTCGCTCTCAATCATTAGCGACTTCGTATTAGCACTAATGTTGACATTTCCTAAGCCACAAAACAGACTAGATGATAGACTCATTCAGTAGAATGTCCCCAGGTCCACAGCCTTCACACGTACACAAGAGCTGGATAACAAGACTGAAGAGACTTTCGCTCCACTTCCCTGTTGTCAACATCAGGGAAGGTGATTTCAGGTTGACGGGCGCAATAGCCGAGTGGTTAAAGCGTTGGACAGTCAATCTGAGGATCCCGGGTTCGAATCACGGTGACGGCGCCTGGTGGGTAAAGGGTGGAGATTTTTACGATCTCCCAGGTCAACATATGTGCAGACCTGCTAGTGCCTGAACCCCCTTCGTGCGTATATGCAAGCAGAAGATCAAATACGCACGTTAAAGATCCTGTAATCCATGTCAGCGTTCGGTGGGTTATGGAAACAAGAACATACCCAGCATGCACACCCCCGAAAACGGAGTATGGCTGCCTACATGGCGGGGTAAAAACGGTCATACACGTAAAAGCCCACTCGTGTGCATACGAGTGAACGCAGAAGAAGAAGATTTCAGGTTGGCTCTTCTCAATGATCCCACCAGTGTGGCAGCTAACACGCCACAGTCACCTCTCTGGACAGCAACGAACTTCACACTATGTGTGCACACATGGCATGATCTTGCATCTGATCATTATTCTATTTTGCATCGCCTCAACAGTCATTCAGATGTCTGCTATGCTGGTCTGTTAGCAAAACTGATTACATGAAACGTCCAAGCAGTGCTGCCCAATTCGTAACGCCACTGTCAAAGTATTGCCACTGTCATGTCATAACCTGTTGTTGTTGTTTTTTTTAAAGTTTCATGCTAGAATTCCTTCGTTCATGTTGGCAAAAAACAATACAAGTTTAATAATGGACTACTATTTGAAATAAACTTTTCTGGTGTTAGCTTTGTCCAAACAGTTTTATGATAATGGCGAGTGGCTAAAAAGTGAAGTTTTGTTTCTGTGACCGGGGCACGCTGTGAGAGATCACGTCTATTTTCAGGTCATATTTATATCTAAAAAAATAATTAAAAATAAAAGAACGAAAACAACCCCCCAAAACCCAAACAACACTTCAGTTGGGACATTCCAAAATCAGTTCATGTTCACAATTTGATATCAGTGACAACGCAGACGAAAGAGAACAGATCAAAAGGGGAAGACATTGCAGAATGTAATAATGATGATGATGATGATGAGAATAACACTACTACTACTACTTCTAATGATGCACATTATGGCTTCAGAAAAAAAAAATCAACTGTGTAGCTATTTCTGCCCACGGAAGTCGTACTGCAGGCCGGGTTTTTATGATGCATTAGAGGTGGGTGCAGGCCTGAAAAGCATTTCAGCTTTCCCAAGTCATGATCATGAGACCAAACTGTTTGGAGGCCTCGGAAATTTGTGTGAGTATGATCTGCAAAGATAATGAGATGAGACTGGAAAATGGTTTTCTTTTGGCAGTCAGTCCGCACAGTCGAAAATGGAGTCATCTTAGCGGTAACATATGTACCTTCTTCTAATTGAATCATTGCCTGTCTGAGAACACAGGTGAAGAACAGATTGAAAAAGACTGGTGCCAGAACGCAGCCTTGCTTAACCCCGTTGGAAATTTAGAAGGGCTCTGACTGAGCTCTGTGGGGGAGCATCTGCCGTACCATGCCATGATGGAAGGACGCATACACTCCGTATAACAGGTTCAAAACGTATGAGATTAAACAATACATATACATTAATGCATACTGACATACAACATTTGATTAGATTAAACTAAGTCTGTATCAACATCTGATTAAGTAAGATTAAGTCTGTATGGTTTAGTCTATACTGTGAAGCTTCTTAAGAAACAGTTTGTGTCGAGAGACATTGTGTTTTGTCCCCAGCACTGTTTACTCATAGTGTATACAAAGTTTAAACATATCTTGGTTCTGTTGATATGTATTCGTTATCGACAGTCCTGGTATGTCCATACCGGAAGTGAAGATGAATAAGGCATATTTTGACATGAATTATAAAATAATGAAAATAAAGTCATGTTTAGGTCGCAAGATGAACCTAAAAATTCATTTTCAAACAATTTTCCGCGTATCTAATTATTCCGTCGCCAATTCCACATCGCTCCACTCACACCCTGCATCCCTCCTTCTTCCTGCAGATCCCCATCTCCATTATGTAAGTGGTGAGAAAAGCCGGTAATTAATGTTTCTATGTCTCTTTACTGAGCAAAACTATCTTTTCGTCATGTGTTGAAGACATGTGATCGTACTGCTGGCCAGCACTGGGAACAGACCATTCGAAGTGAGTGTGCGGTTTGGCAGCCTGGACCACAGGAGCACAACAGTCCTAAATTACATGATCGACGGCGGTTGGAGCAACGCTGCTGTCGTTCTGCGTGACCCTTCACCCCCCTTTCCATTCCACGTGGGCGTCGAGTCCAACATCACAATCCGCGCTCACTCTGCTCATCAGTACGATGTGAGTATCGCTCTCTCCCTCTCTTTCTCCCCATTCGATCTGAATGTTTGTCTCGTGCTCTCTCTATTTCAGTTGCTCCCTCCTCACCCCATCTCTCTCTCTCTGTCTGTCTGTCTGTCTGTCTGTCTGTCTGTCTCTCTATATATATGCATATATTTTTCCCCTCTCGAATTTCTTTTTTTCCCTTCTCGTTCGGGAGGGCAGCATGTGAAAAAATCGCATTGATATGTTTAACCGACGTTAATAAAGATCTCTCTCTCTCTCTCTCTCTCTTATGCAAGAAAGAGAGAGAGAGAGCGATACTCATATCGAACTGATGAGCAGAGTCAGCACGGATTGTGATGTTGGACGAGGAATGGAAAGGGGGGTGAAGGGTTATTGTTGTCATAAGGACAGATTGGAAGACTGGGCGATGCCTAAAATCTTTATCCTTGAGTAATAAAGTTTTTGAATCTCTCTCTCTCTCTCTCTCTCTCTCTCTCTCTCTCTCTCTCTCTCTCTCTCTCATCAGTGTGACAAAAGGTAAACAGCCAAAACTGAAACACCAGGTCCCGCCAAGTCCAACTGATTCTCATGCTCTGGTTTGCAACTGCTGTGACGGGACCAGTTGAGTTATCCAACCTTGACTCTGACCTTTTCTGCAGTCAATGGATCCGTTCTTCCTCTGATACTCGACTTCTCAGGATACCTCAAGTCAGAAGTAAGACCTATGGACACAGATCGTTTTCTTTTCAATCGCCAAAGACGTGGAACAAGCTCCCTGATAACCTCCGTCATTCTGATTCCCTCGCATCTTTTAAATCTCGTCTCAAAACTCACCTTTTCCCTCAGCAGTAAGTTCAATCGTGGCAGGTCCACTTCCTTTGCGTTAGCTGAGCTTGACTAGATATGTATACATATGTATGTGTACATAACGACATGCATGTATATGAATGTGTATTGTGTGTGCGTGTGTTTATGTAAGTTTGTGCCTACCTATGTGTGCATATGTGTTAGGGTAGCTGTTAGATACACATGTATTGTTAAAATGTATGTATGCAGTATGTGTGTGTGTGTGTGTGCGTGCGTGTGTGTGTGTGTGTGTGTGTGTGTGTGTGTGTGTGTGTGTGTGTGTGTGTGTGTAGTCATATTTTGGTGTGTGTATGTAACATAGATGTAATGTTTTATGTTAACAAAGCGTTTTTGTAAAGCACCTAGAGCAGATTTCTGGATAGTGTGCTATATAAGTATCCATTATTTATATTAATATTATCCAGAACTCGAATCCGTAATGCACGATGAAATGGTTGAAAAGAGTTTCAGCGGTAGTCCTTGCCGTCTGGTTTCTGGTAGGAATCGCCTGTGCATATCTGGTAAAGTGGTCTGTAATCACCAGTACGTGCTGATAACCACCAGATGATGCTTCCATACTCATGTAGCCTATACAGACGAGGTCCAGTGGCTGGGTTGTGGTGATGTTCACCAACGGTGCAGTGTCTGTACGGGCCTTGCGTCGCATGCAGCGCGGGCAGTGTCGAATCCAGTCCTCCACACGTGTGCTCATCCCAGGCCACCAGAAGCGTTCCCTGGCCAGCGACAAAGTGCGGTCCCGGCCCGGGTGACCGATGTTGTCATGGATGCCTTCCAGTGCCTTCTTTCGGAGTGAACTTGGTAGGGCGAGTTGAGACACGGTGCCCTCTTCTGTCTCCATTTCCCTGTACAACGCTCCTCTCCTCAAGCGGAAGTGCTGGAAGTTCCGAAGCATGACGGAGTCACCCGGGATCTTGCAGACTCGATGATTTGGCTTCTTCCTGGTGCGCAGATACGTCATCCAGACTCCAGTGACTGGGTCATTGTTCTGCTCCTTCCTGACGTCTTGGGGACGGAGGAGCGTAGTGTCCTGGTCTTCTGGATGGTCCAGCACCGCTGCTGACATGCAGTGAGAAACGACGACAGACGTATAGTCATGGAAGGCCATACTACAGATGGTGTGGGTGACGTCGTCTGACAGTTCTTCCTGTAGTTGGTTGGCGTCCGGCTCACGTGGCAAGCGGAATAGCGTGTCAGCGTCTGTGTTTGATGTTCCTGGTTTGTATTTCAGGTCAAACTGAAACGCTGCAAGGGCCGCAAGCCAGCGATGTCCAGTAGCATCCAGCTTGGCAGTGGTCAAGACATAGGTCAGAGGATTGTTATCCGTGTGGACATTGAACTTTGCACCATACAGATAATCCTTGAACTTGTCAGTAACTGCCCACTTCAAGGCGAGGAACTCCAACTTGTGTGCTGGACAGTGTTTCACTCAGTCCTCTCGAAGCGTACGCAATGACGCTTTTCTTTCCGTCTTGTTCTTGGTAAAGGACAGCTCCTAATCCCTGGCTGGACATTATATAGGCAGATATGTGAAAGATGTTTTCAGCCCTAGTGTATCTTCCATGTGAATCTAACCTATCAACACACAAACACATGCTCTCAAGAACAGCCCCCCACACGCACCATCACATGTACCGTGTTGATGACGCTGATAACACAGCAACACCTGTGATTTCCTTCAGGTGTACGTGGACGGAGGACTGTACGGCTCCTTGACTGTGCCACCTCTGTCGGTCACTGACGTCACCAGTGTCAAATTTCTCCACGATATTCAGGTCCACTGTCTCAATCTGTGGTGTTAGATTTACGCTTCCAGAAATGTTTGTAAGTAATGGATCTTTATATACTATGTGGATCCAAATAGATAGGCAAGGGGGTTGGTTGGGGGTGTTTTTGTCACAGCATGAGTGGCAAATCAGCTGTATTCACCCAGTTAGATCAGGAAAAAGAACACTAACATAGGTGAAGCGTTATATGAAAAAAAAAGTGTTGCACAAAGAGAAGCTGCCTGGCACTGGAACAAACTGAAAAATAACAATAAATTAATCAACGGTGGAAATCAACCACAACTCTTCTTATAGAAAAAAACAACAACAAAAAACAAAAGAACAACAACAAGAACTACAAATTTGTTGTATTTTTCATGAGGGAATGTGGGAAAGAGTGATGTAAACCCTTCGAGATAAACAGATCACAGAAGTTGCTTGTTGATTACGGCTGAGTCTTTTGTGAAGGACTATGACGAGGAGGCAAAATTGCACTGGCTCTTAGTGCTGCAGCTTTGGGTAGGGATGGAAATTTATGTGTGGTGGGGATTTAGGGGAGATGAACAGGGTTAGTGAGGAGGGGGAGGCAGAGATAAAGAACGAGACGGTGTGTTGGTTTACTCAGACAGAAGGAAATAGGTGCGTTCTCTCTCTTTCTCTCCCTCCCCCCTCCCCCCCCTCTCTCTGTGTGTGTGTGTGTGTGTGTGTGTGTGTGTGTGTGTGTGTGTGTGTGTGTGTGTGTGTGTGTGTGTGTGTGTGTGTGTGTGTGTGTGTTAATTCGATTATTATAATGCATGCCACTTCTGTTCAATTTGCCTGTAATGATGTTTTCAGTGCGCTTGTTATTGTTTTCTTACAATGTGCTTCCCCCCTCTCACAACTTCACACACACACACACACACACACACACACACACACACACACACACACACACACACACACACACACACACACACACACACACACACACACACACACACACACACACACACACACACACACTCACTCACACACACACACACACACACACACACACACACACACACACACACACACACACACACACACACACACACACACACACACACACACTATCTAAAACACCTGCGTACACGAACCTCATGCCGATACGGCTCTAACAAGTACATTTTACCACGCACCCGAATTGATATGTTCGAAACTAGTTTTGCATTTTCCGGTGCATCCCTGTGGAAATCCCTTCCTGCACACACGGGCTAGTTCTCTTCTCTACCTATTTTCAAATCAAGTCTGTGTAAATGTCTTCACCCTTTCCACCAATAACTGATCTTTGAATTGCCGTTGACAGTAACAATTAAAGAGTATGCAGTAATGTCTCATTTATTGGATTAATTGTTGTTGCTGTTGTTGTTTTGTATGCGTGTGTGTGTGTGTGTGTGTGTGTGTGTGTGTGTGTGTGTGATTTGCACGCTTGTGTCGGTGTGTGCAGGTGTACATGGGTTCACTGAGCGTGGCCCATTTCCATTCATGTTTACATTTCAGTCTTTTGCCTTCTGCGTATATTTTCCTTCATTGCATCTTCATGTATTTAACTTTAAAAAATGTATTCTTGATTTTTTTAGTTAAATCTTGTTTATTAAGTTTTATTGGTTATTTGTTAATCTATCTGTTTATTTTAAATTTTTTTTTACTACTTTAATTTTCTTACCTAGTTTACGCTGTGAAGGCATGATGAGCGTGATGGCTGGTTTATGTGAAGATCAGGCATCTACTCGTGGTGTAGACACCATTTTCCAGTCCTCCTATTCTCTGTTCAACGAGCTGACTCCATATATACGTATTCACTAAGAATCCAGTAGATGTTGAACATTTTGTTTCCATGAGTTTGAATGAGAAATGGAGCCTTTCTCTCCCCACTCTCCCTATCTCTCTTTTCCCTCCCTCTCTCTCTCCCTCCCTTCATCCCTCACTGTATTCCCCCGCCCCCTTCCCACACCCTCTCTCTAACAGTGCATCTGTATACGTTTGGTGCTTTCATTGATAATTTACTGTCCATTTTCTGTTGTTTCCTTTTTCTCTCATGTTAATGACGATGTGGAGGTTGATAACAGAGGTGGCAGACTGGAGGGCACAACTGGAAACGCACCCCACAGTAGAAAGGGGGAAATGTTCCAGTTGACGGTGGCCATTGCACAGCCCTGACTTGAACTGCTTTGAAAACGTTTGGAGAAAGATAAAATCTGCCCAAAACAGGACGCCTGAAGTGGAAATCTTGCTGTTGAGGAAATCTAGGTCTCGCTATCTCCTGCTTACTTTCGGTCAACTGCAACTCGAGCCCAGTCCTCATTCGACGCGTGTACCAGTCCAACGACACCATCTGCCAAGACCTCAGCTGGGACCTACATATCAACAACATCTGTGCCAAAGCCAACAAGACCCTGGGCTTCTTGCGACGCAATTTGAAAGTGAGCGTCACCCATCTGAAGGAGACTGCCTACAAGACCTTTGTGCGGCCCATACTTGAGTACGCCTGGTCAGTATGGGACCCACATAGCCAACAGAACATTGACAAGATTGAGGCAGTCCAGGGGAGAGCAGCCCGGTTTGTGACCAACAGGTACCACAACACATCCAACGTTTCTGCCATCATTGACAGACTCCAGTGGCCCTTCCTCCATCACCGCAGAAAGGTCGCTAGACTAGCAATGCTGCGTAAAATCCTCAACAATGTGGCAATTGTGAATAGAAGCAAGCTGGTCCCTGCCCCTGCCAGACTGAGAAGAGGACACCTACAGCAGCTGAGCTGCATCCAGTGTAGGACCCAGTACAGAGGATCCTCCTTTCTGCCTAGAACCATCGCAGACTGGAATGCACTGCCCGAAACAGCAATGGCAGCCGACACCATTGACACCTTCAAGTTAAGGGTGCCCCTAGAAAACTGAAAACCGCAAAAAGAAGTAGTTAGAGTAAGCAGGATTAGACATCCCCTCCCAAATACTCCCACTCTATAGAACATTTTGATTTTTTAATTTATTTTTGGGCCCAGCCCTCCCTTCTGGAGGACTGGGATCAGCTGGCCCCTGAGTGGGTGAAGAACGAAAAGTAGTACTCTGCTGATAAAACCCACATAGAGTAGGTGTAATATTAACTCTATCCCTCATCTGTCCAGTTCTTTATCTTTTGTATATGACAGCATCTCTATCTCCACGCAACCCTCTAGTCGCGGCAGAGTAATCGACATGACGATTGTGGCTGTCAACTGGATGATGACGAACGACTGTATTCCCGTTGATAATGTTTTTAGATGAGGGCAGACTTTGATGTAGCCAATTGTCATGTAATCGTTGAATTTCATCTGTGCATTACGACTGTGCGCATTATTTCTATGACCCATGACAGTGTACCACGGACACAGCCTGTCGATTTCTTGTCGACCCAGTCAGTCCCTGTACCGGAGTGTTGTTGTCATGTGGTACAGGTGTCCTTTGAGCGTGTGTTGGTCATGTGATACAGGTGTTCTTTGAGTGTTGTGTGATACAGGTGTCCTTTGAGTGTTGTCGTGTGATACAGGTGTCCTTTGAGCGTGTGTTGGTCATGTGATACAGGCGTTTTTTGAGTGTTGTTGTCATGTGGTACAGGTGTCCTTTGAGCGTGTGTTGGTCATGTGATACAGGTGTTCTTTGAGTGTTGTAGTGTGATACAGGTGTTCTTTGAGTGTTGTAGTGTGATACAGGTGTCCTTTGAGTGTTGTCGTGTGATACAGGTGTCCTTTGAGTGTTGTTGTCATGTGATACAGGGTTGTTTTTTTTTTAATGTTGTTGTCGTGTGATACGGGTGTTCTTTGAGCAATGCTGTCGTGTGATACAGGTGGGTTGTTTTTTTTAATGTTGTTGTCGTGTGATACGAGTGTTCTTTGAGCGTTGTTGTCGTGTGATACAGGTGTTCTTTGAGCGTGTGTTGGTCATGTGATACAGGTGTTCTTTGAGCGTGTGTTGGTCATGTGATACAGGTGTTCTTTGAGCGTTGTTGTCGTGTGATACAGGTGTTCTTTTAGCGTGTGTTGGTCATGTGATACAGATGTTTTTTGAGTGTTGGTGTCGTGTGATACAGGTGTTCTTTGAGCGTTGTTATGATATTGGTGTTCTTTGATGTTGTCGTGTGATACAGGTGTTCTTTGAGTGTTTTTGTCGTGTGATAAAGGTGTTCTTTGAGTGTGTTGGTCATGTGATACAGGTGTTCTTTGAGCGTGTGTTGGTCATGTGAAACAGGTGTTCTTTGAGGGTGTGCTGATCGTGTGATACAGGTGCATTTTGAGCGTCCATGGTATGTGCTGTGTGTTTGATGAAGGCGATCCCTGAACGCTGCCACATCAGTGTTTGCGTGGATCGTGTCACGGAACACATGTGGGCCACACAACCCTGCTACTCAGTCTGCTGGTGTGGAAACTAGGCCATCATTGTATTTGTATTTTTATCACAACAGATTTCTCTGTGTGAAATTCGGGCTGCTCCCCCCAGGGAGAGCGCATTGCTACACTACAGCGCCACCCATTTTTGACTCACTTGCGTAAACAGAGTCGGTTTTTAACCCGGTGTTCGGTTGTGTGTGTGTGTGTGTGTGTGTGGTTAACTTTAACATTGTCACCAAATTCGGCATAAAAATAGGAAAAATAAGTTCTTTCCAGTCATCTTGTTTAAAACAATATTGCACCTCTGGGATGGGCACAAAAAAATATAAAAAGAAGCCAAATTATATGCAAACTGAATTTACTGTTATATTTATTTTTTTAAATTCTCTAAACTTGGCACTTTGATCTGATATTCTGACACAACAAGAGCAATCATTTTTATCATTTTTGTTCAAACAGGAACTTCTTTTGCTAAGCATGGAAGTTATATTTATTTTGCATGTCTTTGGTGTAGATAGTAAAAAAAGGGAAATTAATCTGTAATTAATGCTAGGGGGGTTAATTTGCTTTAAACTGATTTTTCTCATCTTAAACATTACATTTTGAAATTAAACTCAACACATAAAAAGCTTGTGTGTTTTACTCTGTGTACAGGGCTTTCACTATGTTCATTCGCCCAAGTAGTCTTTTTCGGGAAATACTAAAATCAATACTTCGGGTGGACTTTATAGATCTATTGGCTGAGCCCTGAAGATGATGGGCAAAAATCAATTGCGTACACATATTTATACATATTCAAAGCGCGTGCTCATATTCCTCGCGAGAGCGAAGTACGCCATTTTGTTTCAAGTAGTTGACCTGCCCGTTCAATCCTATATTC